>NC_047671.1:68412152-68614652 GCF_011762505.2 Arvicanthis niloticus | reverse complement strand
AGTATGGCTTATAAAAAGCACACAAAATGGAAATTCCTTAAACACAGAAGATGGTCAGTTGGTTGATTTCTCACTTAGCTAAAAATATATCAGAAGGTGTATATATGTATGTTGAGAATGATGAATGCCTGCTGTTCATGCTAGTATTTTAATTGTAAATGCAGATATAGAATTTTTGTATAGAGACATGATTGGCCTAGTAATAAGAAAGAGCCTTGAGACATATGTTTTTCAAACTTGAATTCATGTTTAAGAATTTTTTTTTAGATGCTTAAAATGAAAAACAAAATGAGCAAGAGGCAGGCCCTGAAAGGAATCATGAGGGTTAGGGATGAGGGTATTTGCACTCTTGCTTTTCACTCTTGCTGGTATTGCAGGGACGGAACTGACAGAGACAAGAAGGGAACTCAGACAATTGGCTGGTTTCACCTGCTCCTTTTAAGGGATAAGCTATCATGAAACACTTGGGACTCAGCTGTGAAACCTTGTGTTTCTCTGTGGGAAGCAGAGCACACTATGCTATTAGTCTTGGGAATTCTTGCCAAACTAGCGAGAGTCTTTCTTGTTTTCCCCCAAGATAGAAGAAAGCATGCCAAAAGCTGAGAGGTTATTATTGGTATGAGTTGCTTGTTGGTACTGAATTTTTGTTACAGTTTGTATATGTTTATAGTTAGATATCCAACACATACAGTTTAAAATACAGATAGCTAAATTATATATACTCACACATACGGTATTTAGCTATTTTAATTAGAACAAAAACTGCATTAAGGCAAACATCTGGGGTTCATTTTGCAATTGGTGTGTTCTATCAATGAAGGTCTAGAGAGGGACCATCTCACTATAATCCTAGAAAAAGTAAAGAGTATAAAAAGGGCCAGGAAGAAAAGTCATAATTTCTCTAAAACAGGTGTTTGCAGATGTTAAGATGCACAATATTGGGTGTAAAAGCTTTAGCTATTGATTTTCTGAGCATTGTAGAGCAGGCATTTCATACTGTAGCCAAGGAAACATTATAGGGCTCCCTTTCCATTTGGTGAAATGTAGCTGGTCTTTGCTATTTGTGGGTTTTTCCTTTTCCTATTCTTTACCTCACCCCATTATCTCTAGATAGGAGAAACAAAGGATAGAGGGGAAAAAGAATGAGATCATTGGATCTAATTTATTTCCTCCTTGTTTTTCATTGTTTGTAGTTGGTCTTTGATACTTTGTGGATTCTTCTTTTTCCCACATTTACTGCCCTGATTTTACCCCCTATCACTAGACAGGAAAGAAAGGATTGAGGGGAGAGAAAGAAATAGAGGTATTTGAATCTAATTTCTTTCTTTTATTTGAACACGACTACTAACCGCAAACAACCTTCCTGATTGAACACCAATCATCAACAATGGCTCTTAGGGTCCTCACATTTATGTAACTTCTGAAAATTCTTAGAATTCCAAACATCACAAAATAGCAGAAATATCTAAAGCTGGCAAAATCATGCCTCTGCTAGAGCGTGAGACAAATCATAGTCAGCTATTGCAGACAATCCTAAGCAGCCCCATGTCCTGGGATTAAAAAGAAAATGTATGCTTACAATACTTTTGTGGGTTTTTATGGAATCAAAAACTTCAGAATTCTTGCTACAGTGAGAAATCTTTTAGCCCAGCTTTGGATTGAGAAGTGGCATTCCACATAAGCAGTGGGTTAGCATTTTTCCTGAACACCATAGAAGCCCTAGATGCTGCCACACGTTAGATAGACAGACACAATATCATTGGGTCTGAAAAAAAAAAAAAATTTTGGTGAACTCTAAGGTGATTTTAGATCAAAGAAAGTTGGAGAGCATGTGGTCAAGTATATCAGTGGGAGTCAAAAGCTCACACTGAATACTTTGCTGGAATGTGCAGAGAGCCTGCAGGCATTGCAAGTAGGCACTCCCTACAGCAGGGTAACCACAAGAAACATCCAGGTGATAGATATTTGCCTGATAATGTTGGCTTAACATCACCATGAAGTTCTTCATGAAAAAAAAAAAAAACAAGTATGAATTAGTATCAGAATTTATCAATAAATCCATACAATCTTGTATTATTAATTTACTAATTGTAGTATGCTAACACATACATATATGTGCAGTCAGAGAATAAGAGTTTAAATATCAACAGTAATTTCTTTAAATTGAAAAAAAAATCTTTTCCTTATAGTATATTCTAATCATTGTTTTCTTCCTCCAACTCCTACAAGATCTCCTCTCTCCAACCAACCAGCTCCACATTGCCATTTGAAAGAAAACAACCAAAAACCTCAAATCAGAATTTGTTTTTAAAGGCCAAATATACACACAGAAATAAATCCCCCCCCCAAAAAAAAAACCAGAAAATGAGAAAAAAAATAATATATAAGCAGAAATCCAGTAAGGAAAAAAAAAAAAAACCAAAAAAGCAATACTAGACAAAAAGTCTAGGAAATGATAATTTATTTCATTCTGAGTTGGCTATCTACTGCTAAGCATGGGGCCTATCATTAAGTGTAGTTAATATATTCAGTATATTCTATGGAATAAACTAATTTTTCTTTTGCAGTGAAGTACCAATTGTATCTAGCTTCTTAGGGGTGAAAATCCATGTATGTCTACTTTGCCTGTCGGTGACAACTCTTTGGCTTAACTTGTGCTGCTATAGACTCAGTGAGTTTATATGTGCATTGGTCTTGTTGTATCTAGAGGACACTGTTTCCTTGGGGTCATCCACACCCTTTGTCTTTTACAATTTTTCTAGTTTCTCTTCCATATAAATTCATGAGATTTGAGCCAAGAAAGGTTTGATGGAGATACGCAATTTAGAATTGAGTATTTCCACATTTCTTAATCTTCACTAAACCAAATCTTGATTTCAAGAATTACCTTTACATTTAAGGTGTTTGTCTCATTCTGCCTTTGTGGCTCTGAAGTATTCTAAAGCTCTAAAGTATTTATTCTTCTTCTAATAATAAAAGTTAAGCATATGAAGATTTTGCACATAATTAACTAAATGAGATAATTATTAGAAAAATGGTAAATAATAATTACCTATGAATGGATCATCTATGGAAATAATGACTAAAATTTTATTACCAAAATAGAAACATTCTCAGAGAAAACACAAGGTTTCTTTTATTATCATTTTTCTTTGCTAATGTACAGTTGTATAATAATTTTATGTCATTAATATAATGTCTTTGTTTCTTCCTTTTGAGGTCTCCTGATACTGAGGCACAAGCAACTGTTTTTTTTTTTTTTAATTATGAAAAAGTAATTTTCTCTCTCTTTCTCTCTCTCTAGCAGGGACACGAGCATGACTGTGCTTGGTTCATCTCCTCCTCTCCCTTATTCTATTAGTGGGCTCTTCAGCCCATTGGACAGTGTGCCCAAACCTGCTCAAGTAATCCCCTCTGGAATATCTCTGATAGGCACAACTATGGGGGGTGGGGGAGGGGCTCACCAGTCATCTAGTTGGTTTGCAATAGCACAAGCTTCAGAGTATAGTATCTCAGGTTTCACTGAGATTATTACTGCCTCTTCCCAAGTTGCCAACATTTTCAGACACTTGGAGTGTTCAATACAGACTTTACTTCTCATACTAGCTCATAATAGGAAACACCTTTGTTAGATGAAAACCAATGCTCAGTAAATCATAGAATTTTGCTAACAAAGATGGCACACAAATCTCACCCAGAACTTTATTATTCTTGTTCCCTAAAGACCTGTCTAATCAATGGTGTCCATGAGAAACACAATTTATATGTATAATTTTATGCCTTCTAATAGTAATAATTTTGAAAAAATCATAAATTTTCACAATTTTAGCTTAAATTTATTCTTTGAATTATCACAGTAATTTGTAAATAATATAGAACATCATTCATGGTCTATTTTTTCTTTTTCTACACTGAAGTTTTTGATCTCCATTGTGTATTTGATATTAACTGCAGAATCAACTTATTCTAGCCCCATTTTTGGTGTGAAAAGAGCACATTGACTAGTGGCTATGTTTCTGACATTATTTATGGCATATTTAAATAGTTCCAAATTTAAGTGGTACAACATACATGTAAAAAGTACAAAGTTTGATTTATTCCTGACTCTAACACTAATCAATATGCAACTTATAGGGCAATGCATGATACTCACAAACATGAACATGGACTGAAAATATTCAACTTATGGAATTAAAAGAGAAAGGTTATCAAATAGTTTATTAAATTTATCCAGTAATTTACTTAAGTGGCTGATTTCCTGAGTATGTGATGCTCTCATTCTGATTTTATGGATTATAATCCTATAAGGATGTCCTCTGTGCTGCTAAAACTTACTTACCAAGACATCTCCAAAGAAGACTTGAGACAAAATAAACACAATTAGCCTCATAAATATTATATTTGATTTTAAGTTAAGAGCATGGTTTTGTTACCATGATTGGTTAAAGTTCAGTAGAATGTTCTTAGGATTAAATTAGTAGCTAGAATTAAATTAGTAGCTAGAAAGAATTTATTAAAAGGTGGAGATGAGTGTATATCAGGGATATGCTGACAACCAAAAATTAATTTTTGAATATTTCTCATTATCACTTTTGTCATGAGCTTGTAGGGGTAATTCGGAGGGAAGAGTCTGAGAACAGATTATACAGTTTAGATTCATATTTCAATTAAATGTTTCCAAAAGTTCCTGTGGACTTTAAAGAAAGTTTCATATATTACAGTAATATGGAAAATCTGACCCTTGTGTCCTAAGCTCTAATAGTGTCTGATTGAAATGACACATTATTGGGAATCTGAATTTAAGTTTAGAAGACAGTTATTCCCTGCACTCCTATATTTTAATTTTTTATATAATATATTTTGATTTTGTTATTTCTCTCTCCAAGTCCTCTGATTCCATCGACTTCGTGTTCTCTCTCTTTCTCTCTCTCTCTCTTTTTCAACAACAAAATAAAAACCAAAAATCAAATAAAGAAATTAAAGTTGCAATAAGACAAAAGATGCAGAAACAAAACACCCCCTCAAAAACCAAGCAAACAAAAAAAACAAAACAACCCAGCAACCTGTGAAGTTGCTGTTATTTTGGTTTTTTGTTGTTGTTTAGTTTTTGTTTTGTTTTCACTGGCCAACTACTCTTGTTCCTGGGACATGCCTTGGACTGTGTCTGTGCAGGTCCTGTGTGTGATACAATTCTGTATGCTGTTATCTATGCATCAATTCTGTTGTATGTGGAAGACATTGTTACCTCCAAGTTATCTATTTCCTCTGGCTCTTAAAATCTTTCCAAAGTCTACTTTACCCCACTGCAAGATTCACTCTTACTGTTAACATTCGTGGTAATAGAAGGTACTCTGTATGTTACTATAGGACAAAGGTAATCATTAGTATTACTGAGCTACAAAACCTGTGACTTACAATCACCTGCCTGCAAGATACACTGGTGCAATAGCTGCACAAATGTTATGTGAGGAGCCAGACACTCTTTAAAATATTGTGTTTAAGACCCACCCAAGAGATAGATCTCTACCTGACTAAAGCAACCTGAAGTGACCAAACACCTGAGACTAGGTAGGTCACCGGCCTAGGGGAAAATCAACTGCTGTTATTCAGCTAGAGGAACATTGAAATAAAATGAGTCCTAATGACACATCGCTATTCCCATTATTCAGTCCCTTAGTAATCCCTCATAAAAGAAGCTTCTTGAAGTAGATGGGAACTAACACATAAATCCACAAGACAGCATTGTGTAAAGAGTGAAAGATTTTGGACCACTCAGTCCTAAATAGGACAACTTCACCAAATCCCTCCCTTCAAGACTCAGGGATCCATGTGGGAGAGGAGACAGAAAGATTTTAAGAGGTTTCATTAATTTTGATCCTTGGGTTACAGTCCTGGAATTTTAATACTCCTTTATATAAATAATAGAATAAAGAATAAAATAGATATTTATAAAATCCTTTCTATTCTGTATAGTACATAACATCTATTCAATGAATGACTATAATTTTGTTATGGAAAAATTTATTTGAAAACTGATTAGAGTATAAAGTCAATCTAACATAAGAAGTTTCTTTGGACTTGGAGTCTAAAATTTTTCACCATCCACCAATAGTCAATTTACTTATTTATGGTAGACTTACGATATATGTGCATGTTTACCGGATGGTGTTGGTAATTTTTCTGAAACATTTATGTGTTTCATTCTGAAACCAGAGTCCTAAATTATTTCACATACCATTTTTCTTTTTTTTATTTTTATTTAAACACTTATGTTTTTCACATAGTGCATACTTTACTATTCATGTTATTACAGTTAACATAACTGGAAGCCTTCTGTGTGCATTCTGTTACTTTAGTCAATAGTCTTTGAGATGCTAAAGCTTTGGTTGGCTCATTTTTAGCATATTGTATACCCTACAAATGTTTCATGATTGGTTTTCTGTTATGGAACTTTGAGTTGCCTGTAGTGTCTCTTAACAACAAACAGTTCTTATAGAATCATTGTTATTCACATCTCTGTTGCTATGAGTGTATGTTAATGTATGAAATATACATATCACACATAGATCTTCCTAGGATGTAATTTTGTGAATGGAATTGTTGAATTTTACCATATGCCTACCTTTAGATTTACTGCATAATACCTGATTAGGGTACAATAAGACTATATCAATTTATATTCCTACAGAGCAATGATACTTAAAATACTTTAATGTTGCAATGGTGTATACAAATCCACCAATTGAATACAAATATTCAGGCCCCTGGGAAGGTTGTAGGACTGCGGGTCAAGTCTCTCACAATACTTAAAACATTTTTTTATCAGCTATCCTATCACTATTCCATCCTTTTCTTCTTGATGTTTATTTTAGTATATAAGCCACAAATCAATGGGGACAAGAAGAGAATACCAGGGACCATGGGGGCCAATTTTTCTCCTGACTAGGTTTCTTATTCCGATGCCACTTAGCCAACATCCATCTTGAAAGTATGCTCCTTGAATGTTTCTTGGCATGTTCTGATAGTGAATACCACACCTCCTGGATATGCTCCACCGCCTTACTGTCAGCCTAGTTCCTTAGTTTGGGAAAGGAACCAAGGCAGGAAGAGAAGAGTATCCACTTGGCTGCTGGGTTGGCAAAGCTAAATATAGTATTCACATTTACACATGTATTTAAGGTTAAAACAGAAATTATCAGATGATAGACATTATATGATGAAAGCCCACTTGGAGTTCTGTTCGAAAGTATGTGAGATATGTTTACCCCAAGTAGCATGCATGAGGTTCCTGGACTTTGTTGTCAGTACTTACAAACTCAATAATTTTATTACATATAAAAGCAAATCTGCTGGCCACATTCAACCACTTGGTTTCTAGCTGGTTCAAGATGTATCACCCAAATAAAGTGACACAAAAAGTTGCTAAACTTAGATCTCATAAGTGCCAAGTTTAACTGACTAGAACACTGATAGTTTATGTTCATTATGCTGGAGGACGTCCATCAGTGGTGGGTCATGTGCTTGTAGATACTTTTCCTTGTGCTTTAGGCTATCACATCTGACCTGCAGGCACATGTGATGGTGGTCATCTAGAGCCACCTATTTCAGAGTGGGGTGACTGAAGCAATGTTTCTTTCTTTCTACTAGACACCGGGGTCCATGCTACTCTGCAGCACAGACAAATTTGTTTTCTCTGGCTAAAGGACAAGAAACACCTGCTTCTGTCACATCCCTTCTCTCTCAAATAAATGCTTAGGCCTGAATATGAATACAGAAGTTCATGCTACACCTGGCCATATCCTTGCTAAGGTGGTAGAGATGCTCTCATTGATACAAGTACTACCCAACAGTTTGATCTTTGGAACTGAGCCAAGTAGCAACTTGTGATACAGCTGAATGTTTAAACAATCCTATCCTTTTCAATCTTCTGAAAGATGGACCACGTGAGTTTTTTTATTCAGCTGTGGAGGTCAGAGGTTTTCTGAGGTCATATTTTGACGGGAACTAGATCTTGACCTGTAGTAGATCATCTTGTTGACCTGTTTGTAGCTTATGACTAAAGGAAAGGACTCTGAGAGTTGAAGGAGCTATGGGGGGTTAGATGGATCAGAACGTATCCTACTGAGGGAATTAAAGCTCCTAAGTAGTTAGAACTGATGGTCAATTAAAAATAAGACAGAATAATCATCTCATCAATCAGCATAAATTCCTTTAACATTGTCAAGAGCCTTCCTCTGGTTCAGCATGTTGTTGGTGGTGAATCTTCATGATTAATAGAAGTTGTTACATCTTTATATGGAAGACCCCTCTTTTTGTTTGTTTTATTGAATGGAGGAAAGGACATCTCATTACAAGTACAATAAAGTTCTTTTTATTAAACCTGTCTTTCAAAAGCCCTTAAACAATTTTATCAAAAGCCAGTCCCCAAGCAGCCCACTTTTGGAGACAAGAGGAACCAGTTTTGCAGCTCGGTTATTCTGGAAATTTCTTTGGGATGGAAAAGCCCTATCAGCACCTTCTTTCTAAATTAAAGCCAGAGACAGTGTGGGGGAACTGCTGGCTTCCCATATGTTCTTGTTCTCCTTATATAAAAGCCTCCTGGGAACTTGATACCAAGTTCCATGACTCTCCAAAAACTTTTAGTTAGAGGAAAAGTTAGCATTGGAGAAGTTTTATTTATTTCTGATAGATATGGGGAAGGTTAGTTGGTATTATTGACCTGAGTGTAATAATGTCCCTTAAGGCTAACCTTTAAATCTTTATGTGCTCAGTAATTCAAGCTATGCAGAGCATCTTGCTCTTTCTTTAGAAGTATTATAATGTTCCATAAAGCTGTAATAAAAAGAGTGGCAGGAAAGGGCAAAGGGAAATTACCTTCGTTTCTTTAACAGTTCTGTAGGGCATTCACATGCTCAGTTTACTCAAATAATGCCCTTTGGTCAGTCTGCCGAGAGTTTCCTAAAAGAAATATTGCAGAACAATATTAACTTGGAATGTGGAATCTTTTTATCAACCCAAGGATTCACATTTCCCCTTTCATTAATAAAATATAAATCATCATTTTAGCTTGACTGAGGTTAGCTCTCCTATACTGCCAAAATTGTTTGGAAGAACCTAAAGGGTGATGGAAAAACAGCCTCCCAGTGTAGTCTCTTCTTGAGCTTTTTATGAACTCAATTATTATATTCTAGGCTACTTATGAAATTATAATATTCTAGGCTACTTACTTTTTTCACACTTATTGTAAAATTTTTTTGGTGGATGAGATAAAGTCTTGATTTAAAAATATTGGATCTTAAGCCACTCTTACTTGAACACTTTAACCTAGACAGGAGTTTTCTGGAAACAAAATATGTCACAAATGGCTGTGACACTACTAAAAGCAATACAACTCAGTTAGTAACGCTAGGGACTGCACTTGCGTACCTCCGTTTATTAAGCATTGAGGTCAATTAGCAACTTTTCATCCTTGTGACAAAAATTGAGAAACTAAATTGCAATCTCTCTGATGTCAGCAGGACTCAGTGAAGAAAGAATGACAGTATCTAAGCCAGATATCCTGAGTTCATTCCCAAAGACCCACATAGTGGAATGAGAGAACTGACTCCCAGAGTCTGCCCTCTCTCTTCCACACTAGTGCCCATGCACACAATTGGGCTGAGGATGTGGTTCATTGGTAGAGTCCATTCAAGGCCCTGAGTTTAATCCTCAGCATCATTGTTTTTTTAAGATATAAAGTATGTATTTTTGATACTAAGACAGAAATATCCAAACAAAGACAAGAGGTCAGAAAATGGTAAAGTGTAAATCCACTTCTATGGGAAGCTGACATGTAAGAGAAACCAATACAATCATCGCAGACCACAAAGTAATTATATATCATAGTAGGCCACAAAAGCAAATCTAGAACGATAATGATCTATAAGTAAAACTACAAATGTTAATATTTAAAACACTCTTCTAGAAAGCCTCAAGTATGGGAATACATATTTAACAAGTCACAAAAACAAAACCGAATTGATTTGCTAGATCGATTAAAATAAATAATAAATTTGTTCTTCAACAGAAAGCACTATCAACAAAAATTAATAGGTAACTAATCATGTTAAGCTAGAAGAATATATTGTTCATATATGTTACCACATGGAATTATGTAAAATCTCTAGTTTGATCTAGTTTATTTACAATGTTAGTCAATAAATAAAAACAGAGATTAAAAATTTGCAGTACAGCTAGGGAATATGGCAAAGTAGTCATGAAGGCTCCTGGCTAGAGCTGGAATGGAGTCATGCATTTTATGTATAATCTATGCTCATCTTTTCTAGCAACAGGAGAGATGAAAGTAAAAACAATAAACAGCATTTCAAATACTCTTCGGGTGCTTTTTCTCTCCTCTCACAAAATTTACTATGGAATGCTTAGAGGACGCCTTTGTAGTATAAACTGTTTCATTTACTCTAAGGAACACGTTTGCAGTGCCTATTAGATTTCAGATTCTGGTGCCAGGTATATATCTGTATTATATGTGTGCAGGGAGAAATGCAAAAGGATGTTATTTTGACATCAGCTAGAGTACATTTTTGCAAATGTCTTGATCATAGAGTATACATTTCAATACATTCAAAGCACCACATAATACAGCCACTCAGAAAACTGAACAAGCATTGTTGTTGTAATGCATGGATCTCAGATACATCACACTACATAACATGGGCAGCATGAAATATTTGTCCAATATATGAACATCAAAAACACCAACACACTATACTTTCACAGGTAACCAAGTTTGTATTGCTTGGCATAGAAAGCAAAATTCTGTAAGTAGGCCATAAACATTTTTAATATTTTAAATATTTTAAACAGTGAGAGTGAAATAAATACAAGGTATTACTTCCCTAAAATATTAGGAGAGTTTTTGTCTTGGGCAAGAGAAAATAAGATGCAAGTGGAGACAGCTATCTAGAAACTATAATTAAACATATAATAATCATTACTTAAAATATTAAGCAAATTTTATAAAATATTGACCAAGAAATGCTCACAGCTCTATTCAAATGTATTTTTTCATTTTCTTCAACTTCCTTGAGTATTTTAAAAATTGAAATAATATGCATATATCTGAAGTTAGTGAGAAAATGTATTTAATTATGTAAATGTTTTAGGTGCACATTGTTTCATGTTTGAGTCCACTCATGTTGGAAATTTTATGATTATCTCATTTTATTTTATGTTTAATTATACCCAAGATTACATAATTTGAAAATTATAAGATATTCCAAATATTAAAAAATGTCTGCTCATAATTTTATAATAAATTTGGAAAATTGAAAAGGTAGCCTTAAAATATTTTGTAGATTTTTCTGTACCAAACTATCTTCTTTGTTTAAATTTACAACACTTTCCATGCCATAAATCTGTTATTTCAAGTTGGCCAATATGAAATTAATTGGAGGAAGAGAGACTAAATATGATAACCCACAGTCCAGAAGTAATAAATGACTACAACTATCTGAAAAAAATTTTACCTCTATACGTGGAGTCAGATTTGAGGAGTTTCTCTCTTCAGTGCATAGCAACTTTATACTTAATTGCACTTTGAAGACTGTCATTTTAGGGTTCAAAGGCTCACTACTCATCAGAAAGGCTCTATATCCAGAACACTTATGGTAAAAAAGTAGTAAATAAAAAAAAAGAGGTGGAAGAGGAAGAGTAGGAAAAGAACGAGGAGGAGGAAGGAAAAGAAGACAATTTCCTAGAAAACTGTGGTCATGGCATGCACAGAGTTTAGACTTATGAATACTGTTAATGAAACCTATGCTTTTTTTCAAGAGGATATAGGCATGCTACATGATTTCGCCAAAGCACAGCTTACAATTTAAGGGGTAAAATATATGTGAAAATGGCCTAGTTTCTTTCTCTGTTGCTGTAATAAAATGCCATGACAAAAGTAACTTATGGGACAAAGAGTTTATTTTATTTCAAAGCTCAAAGTGCACTTCCCCGTCGCATGCAAGATAGGGCAGCCTGAGGATTAAGCAGCTGCTCACAATACTTCTGCAGCCAGAAAAGCATAATGGGTAAATGAATATCAGTTCTCAGCTGGCTTTCTCCATTTTAAACAGACCAGGATATCCTGCCCAGGTAAAGATCATACCACAATTATGATGGCTTTTCCCTCAAAACTAATGTGGCCACGTGCACAGGTATGGTCAGAGGTTCCCTCTCAAGAGATTCCAGATTCTGTTATATTGTCCTAGTAACCATCATAGAATGTGAAAGATGCAAAGATAACAAAAGCAATGCTTGCTTTGCAGACCTTAACTATGTCTTAGTAAATTATTCCAAGCAGTGAGTTGCTGAACCTCTTCAAAAGTATAATGGTTTCAAAAGTATAAGAACTGTTGTTTTTCTTAGAGTATGGCTTATTCTTAAGGCCTACAATTCTTTTAGGAGGGTCACTTTATCTTCAACTACTGGGGCATTGATAATGTAAATAATGTAATCTAACCTACATGTATCGCAGATGTAGACACACAAAGTATTGTTCCTACTTAGACCCTAATAAGCTATAACAAGAAACTCGAAAAGTCTACAAATTTAATGCTATCTTTGTAGCTTAGGAAAATGAGGACCAATATTTAGCCAGGATAGCTAGAAATTCAAACTGTTAGTTTTTGGAGAGTTTGTTTCATGGGTTTCTCTATGTAATATACCTTATCTATTTATAAAAGCCACTTTTTATAAATAAATAGCTTTTCACAAAGTTATTTCTGTCAACCCAACTCAAGCACTCTTCCCAAAATGGTCAAAGAGTCCTGTGTCTCCTAGGTTAGGACTTGTTCATCTTTTACTCTGCTTTATCTCATTGACTTATTTTATTTTAAACAAAAACTATTATTGAATTTTTTTCTTCTGTGTTTAGCTGCATGTGGGCTACTTAAGATTAATGTATGTAACAGGTCAATACATTTCTCAGATATTTTGTGTGTTTTTTCATGTGTTGGGGATTTCTGGTGAAATAGTTTATAAGTGGAACACATTGTCTGTCCACTGTCCCATTGAACTTGTCCCATGGAAGACCAACATTGATAGTATTCCTGCACTCCTAATTTATGCATGCATAGTTTTTTCTCTCTCTCTTTTAGAGGTAACAAGATGTTCTAAATTATACCCATAATTTTCCTCAAGCTGCACAGGCAGAATTTAGAGAAATGACTGAAACACTAAATTGTGAATACCCTGGGAGTATATTATTTCCAATTTCTCAACCCTTCTGGGCATCACATTTTCATACGTATTTGTTCTATATGAGACTTCCCCTAAACACCCTGGAGTAGGAACTCTGGGGTAATAAAGCCATATTTCTTGACAGGAAGGTTAATAAGTGGGTCTCTGAGTCATTTTAATTGGCTTTTCTCCCAATTATGAACAAGTTCATTCTTTGTAACCAAAGCACTTTTAGTTATCTACATCGATTCCTGTAAAACTCCTGATTTGAAGAGGGTTCGAGAGACCATATGTACAAAGAATCTTGCATTTTCAGCTGGAAAACTTAGAAAGAAATTCTTTCTAATTGAGATATACTTTCAGGTTATTTTCTCAGAAGCCAGAAAATCTGACTCTGGGTTACTAACCATAAAAGAATTTGTTAGCCAAATGTAGTGGCACATACCTATGTTCCTAGCTACTCAGGTAGTAAGGGGACAAACACTAGAAATTTAAGGTCTCTTTGGTTAAAATGGGAATTTCAAGATCAGCCCAGGGAACAGCTTCAAAATAAAAGCTTAACAAGTTAGGAATATAGCTAAGCCGTAGAACTACATGTAGAGTTTACAAGCACTGTATTCTAGCCTCATTAGTATTTTTTTAAGTTGTTGGATGGAATATAAAAAAACCCACAAAAACAAAAACCCAACTAACCAACCAAAAAAAAAAAAAAACCAGCATGTTTTAGAACTAGTAGAAAATATGCCAAAACTTAGAGACATAAAATAGCTGCTGAGATGCTGGGATGCTGGTAATGCTGAGATGCTGGGAATGTCCCTTGGTTGGTTGAGTACAGAGTAGCATGCAGGAATTCCTGGGTGTGCAAACCTAACAAAGGCAAAGTGGGAAAGACTGGATTTAAAGATTGCAAGAGACAGAGACGATGCAATCAGTTCCTTGTGGATGTGGAACTTATTTAAACTGCACTTGGCCTGGTAACTAGTGGCAGTGATTGTATACTGAAAATCAGTATTGAAAGTCAAAACTGCAGACTATGAGTGCAAATAAAACAGTCTTTTAGAATACAGTTCAGAGCTCGCATAGTTTTCAGATCTTCCCAGGAAACAAAGATATGCTGTAAGAACAATGCATTTTCTTCTACATCCCATGGCGACCTGTGATGTTACAGAAGCAAAACGACTGAATACAAAGAAGCAGTTTAGAAGAGCTTTTTCTGATTGTCTTTGTGGAGCTGGGGACACAGTCTGGTGATTGGATGGAATGAAAGACAGACATGAAAAAGACAGTGTTTAAAAATAAAAATGGGTCTGCCCCTAGGGAAGAGAGATTGAGTATAACTGTGTAAGTGACATGATAGAATTATGCTGGTAATTTCCCCCTGCTGCACATATAAATTATGCAGAGAATATTGGATTGGTGGCTTCACTGTAGTGAAAACTGTACTTTTTGCCTTCAGGCCTGGCAGATGTGGGAGCAGAGCTGAGAGGCAGAGAACCAGGAGTAAATGTCCTAACGAGGTTTAACTAGCACAGGACCTAGAGGACTGCAACCTGAGAGCTAGAAGTGAGAAAGACACATATTTCATATAACTTGGGAATGGAACTATGATGTTGTGGGTATAATAAGCTTAGTTAACAATCTCAGCTAATGGCTTGGTCCACAGTGTAGTTAGTTCTATGTTGACTTTCCTCCTTTAGAAATTAAAATCCTTACTTAGAAATGTGTTAGCAGTGCAACAGAAAGGCGACACTGTATAACATAGCGAATAAATGTCTTCTTGACTCATATGGTCTCTTGATACTATCTTTGACATATAATTTTCATATTATAGAATGATAAATACAGCCTCTTCTTGTGACATCATTTGAGAAAACATCACAGAAGGGGAGTGCAAAACAGACAAAGCAATATGCCTGTTTGAGGTCACTGCTAAACTCTATACTTCTTTAGAAGACATGTTTTGTTCACTGAGCCTAGTAACTTTCCCTTACTAGAAGTAAAGATGGGCAGTAACTATTGAGGTCATCAGTTACATTGCAGATATTTCTCAGAAAAGAACAGCATT
Organism: Arvicanthis niloticus; assembly: GCF_011762505.2. Classification (NCBI taxonomy): domain Eukaryota; kingdom Metazoa; phylum Chordata; class Mammalia; order Rodentia; family Muridae; genus Arvicanthis; species Arvicanthis niloticus. The sequence continues at coordinate 68,599,360 of NC_047671.1, read as the reverse complement.
TTCATAAGAGGCTATTTCTTTGAAAATTTTATTAAAGCAGCATAAACAGTGCTGTGTTAGTTCTATCTGATAGACATTTAGTACAATTCCATATGAGACATTTTCTCACGAATTAGGCCTGTGACATAGACGGGGTTTTGTTCTTTCTGGCAACTGGGAAAACCTGTAACCTCTATTTCTAGTTTCCAGAGGCTAGAAGTTGCATGGCTCATGGCTCTGTCCTCAAAAGCAGTTAATGTTGGTAGAGTGAACCCCATAAAAATCTCCCCAATCTTCCCTTTTCATCTCCCTTCCTTCATTTATAAATCCTTGTACTAATGAGTAACCCAACAATGTTATGATCAGCTGACCTTCAAACTTAATCACATTAGCTCCTTTAATTACATCTTGCTGTGTACTGTGGTATATTCAGAGCTTCTAAAGATCAGGCCATGGGCATTCTGCATTCACTGGATTGAAATGAGAATTAAAGGATGCCACTGCATTCTTTAACTTTAAGTGCTTTGAAGAGCTGAGCTACTGGTATAGAATAATGGTAGCAGTGTCCTAATACTTAAAGATGAAAGGTGGAGGGTTAGTATGAATGCAACAACTTCACATTTTAGCATGTCACAAAACATGTTAGTGAGGGGAGGAGAATGCTTTGTTTTCTGACATCAAATGTATGATGGATATACATTAGCCATTTTACTACAAAAGGGGGTATTTATACCTGGAATTTAATATGAGTAAGAATGACTAGGAGGTTCAACTCAAAGCTGACACAGACAGACACTGTACACAGTGAGGGTTGAGCATGCTTGACATCATGGGCATGTGATCTGTGCCATTACACAGATGGCTTATATGGATCCCCATGGGTAAATGTATGCTCTTTCATGGTCAGTCTGAATGCTCAAATGATTTTCTCTTTATTAAGCTTGGTAGAAGTCCAGGGTATGTGTGTTAGACTAGAAGACATGCACAGTGTAGCTAATGTAATGATCCTTTTTCACCCTTTCCACAGGAAACAGTCATGTCAATGACTGTCAATGTGACACTAAACCCAAAGTGCATCTAAGGCAAGCATCCTTCATGGGAACTGCTACATGGTAACTAGAGGGGTCAAGAATATACTGTACATGTCAAAGTTTTAAGAGAAAAAGAATTAAATGTTTTCATTACAAAATAAATGATGCATTTTGAGGGGCTGGTGAGATGGATCAGCTAATAAAAGTACTTGCTGGGCAGGCACAGTGACCCGAGTTCAATACTTAAAACCACGTAAAGCTAGAAGGAAAGAACCAACTCCACATAGCTGTGCTTTTAACTCCCCATAACCATGCTTTAGCAAGTGTGTGCTCCCCATCCTATGAACATTGGAATAAGCACAATAAATAGCAAAATAAAACATTTAAAGGCAGTGAGACATTTAGAGAGATGACATATATTCAAGTCATAATGAAATTATTCAATGGAAACATTTGAACATTACACATACTCCACAACATTAACATTTTTACACATCTGTAAGAAGTTTCACACAGACAGAGACAGTGCAGAGACTCACAGGCAAACATTAGGCAGAGCTTAAGGAATTCTGTGGAAGAGGGAGAAGAAAAATTGTAGGAGCCAGAAGGGTCAAGGACACCATAAGAAAACCTACAGAATCAACTAACCTGGGCCCATAAGAGGCTCACAGAGGCTGAACTACAAAACAGAGAACATGCCCTGGCCTTCTGCAGATATGTCAGAGTTGTATAAGTTGCTCTTCATGTATAATTCCTAACAGAATCAGGGGTTGTCTCACTCACTGTAGAACTCTCAGCTTCTTCAGTTCAATGCCTCCTCGGATACAGCTGTGTTTTTCTCCTTGATGATAATGGACTAAGTCTCAGAACCTGTAAACTAGTCCCAGTTTAATGTTGTTCCTTATAAATGTTGTCTTGGTCATAGTGTCTGTTCACAGCTGTAAAACCCTAAACTTAGACAGTTGGTTTTAAGGTCTTTTACTTGTGTTTTAACTATGTTCATATGTTCAGGATCTGCTGTTGTAGGAGAGCTGGGCTTTGGTGGAAACATATAGACCTGGCTGTTTTGATTGTATTCTTTATTTTTATTGGCTATTTTATTTATTTACATTTCAAATGTTACCCCTTTCCCTGTTTCCCCTCCAGAAACCCCCTATCCCATTCCTCCTTTCCCCTGCTTCTATGAGGGTATCCCCCACCCACCCACTCACTCCTGCCTCCCTGCCATGGCATTCTCCTACACTAGGGTATCGAGCCTTCACAGGACTGAGAGTCTCTTCTCACCTCCTCACCTCCTCACCTCCTCACTGACAAGGCCATCCTCTGCTACATATGCAGCTAGAGCCATGTGTCACTCCATGTGAACTTGGTTGGTGGCTTAGTCCCTGGGAGCTCTGGAGGAGTCTGGTTGTTTAATATTGTTGTTCTTCCTATGGGGTTGCAAATTCCCTCAGCTCCTTCAGTCCTTTCTCAAACTCCTTCATTGGCGACCTCAGGCTCAGTCCAATGGTTGGCTGCAAGTATCCACTTCTGCATTTGTCAGGCTCTGGCAAACCCTCTTAAGAGACAGCTATATCAGGTTCCTGTCAGCACGAACTTCTTGGTATCTGCAATAGTGTCTGGGTTTGGTGTCTGTATATGGGATGGATCCTCAGGTGAGGCAATCTCTGGATGGTCTTTCCTTCAGTCTCTGCTCCACACTTTGTCTCCATATTTCCTCCTGTGAGTACTTTGTTCCCCCTTCTAAGAAGGACTGAAACATCCACATTTTGGTTTTTCTTCTTAGGCTTCATGTAATCTGTAAATTGTTTCTTGGTTATTCTGAGCTTTTGGGCTAATATCCACTTAACAGTGAGTGCATACCATGGGTATTCATTTGTGATTGGGTTACCTCACTCAGGATGATATTTTCTAGTTCCATCCATTTGCCTGTGAATTTCATGAAATCATTGTTTTTAATTGCTGAGCAATACTCCATTGTGTACGTGTAGTGTACATTGTGGTATGTAAATGCACCACATTTTCTGTATTCATTCCTCTGTTGAGGAACATCTGGGTTCTTTACAGCTTCTGGCTATTATAAATAAGGCTGCTATAAACATAGTGGACCATGTGTCCTTGTTATATGTTGGAACATCTTTTGGGTATTTGCCCAGGAGTGGTATAGTTGGGTTCTTAGTACTATGTCCAATTTTCTGAGAAACCTCCAGACTGATGTCCAGAGTGATGGTACCAGCTTGCAAGCCTACAAACAATGGAGGTGTGTTCTTCTTTCTTCACATCCTCACCAGCATCTGCTGTCACCTGAGTTTTTGATCTGACTGATCTGAGTTTTTGATCTGACCTCACACTATTCTGACTGATGTGAGGTGGAGTCTCATGGTTTCGTTGAGTTGCATTTCTCTGATGACTAAGGATGTTGAACATTTTTTTTTTTTTTAGGTATTTCTTGACATTTTGATATTCCTCAATTGAGAATTCTTTGTTTAGCTCTGTACCCCATTTTTTAATAAGGTTATTTGGTTGTCTGGAGTCGAACTTTTTGAGTTGTTTGTACATATTGGATATAGGAGTGGTAAAGATCTTTTCCCAATCTGTTGGTTGTTGTTTTTTCCTATTGACAGTGTCCTTTGCCTTACAGAAGCTTTGCTCTAATGCTGACATTTTAGCATATGGATTTGAGTTGATTATAGGTCAAGATGATGATGGTGTCTAAATTTTGATTAGTTGGAAGTTTAGTTCTTTGGTTTTTCTTTCCTTACTGAGGAAAAGAGAGTGCGTTGGCTGTGCATTGCCTGTTTCACTGGTCTGCTCTGCTGGCATGTTCAAGAGGGAATGCTTGTGATATTGGAGGCTAGGGTAAGGGGAGATTAGGTGAAGATTGTCTGGAGACTCCACTGAAGGCAAAGACAGGGCAAAAGGGGTACATTTGTTCCTGGTGTTCTGCTGCAGTGCTAGGGTCAACATCAGAAATTGGGTCTGAGGTGAAAGATAGATTGGAGAAGGTTCTAGATCAGCCTACCATGTCTTCTGGCATGTGTGGTCTTTGGTTAACTAGAGTTGGGGGATGGGTCATAGAGATTAGACAGGAGAGAATGATCATTTTGGAATTGTCTCTGGGAAAAGAAGCATGGACAATATTTAATTTGGGCTAGCTTTCAATTTCAGAGGTTCAGTCCATTATCATCATGTCCAGAAGCTTGGCAGTATCCAGGCAGGCATGGCACTGGAGGACCTGAGAGTTCTACATTTTCTTTTGAAGTAAAACAGAAGACTGTCTCTTGGGCAACTATAAAGAGAGTCTCAAAACCCACCCCACAGTGACACACTTCTTCCAATGAGGCTAGCCCTCCTAATAGTGCTACTCCCTGGGCCAAGTATATTCAAATCACCACCCCAACTATATGATGATGAAGAGACAGTTAATAAAGCCATTTAAGAATGTAGGTAATTATGGCTGGAGAATCGCAGGATTCCTCACACCGGGGCTGTGGGTAGTTGGCTGGGAACGCCCTGGGTTCCTTCAGTGGGGAGTTAGGCTCGGCTGCTGTGCCTCCATAGTTCCTCACAGTGTGGCCCCAAGGACACACGAGAAAGTCCATGGGTTTTTACAGGCTTTAATGTCATGTCAGGTGGTGGATGGATCTGGATGCATCCCCCACAAATCCCAGGGCAGATCTGAGTTAAATAGGGAAGGGGGGAGGGGATGGGGAAGAATGTTTAATTGACTCCACCCTCTGGCCTTCAGGTACCTCATTAGTATGTACATCTCTCTAGGGCCTGAGGCCTGTACTCTAGGGCCTGAGGCCTGACTGATGGTCATAAACTTCTCTGGGGGAGGGGTTAGAAGGCTGAAGCTAAATTAAAAGAACCAGAGCCTGGGAGCAGAGCTGAACATCTGCTGTCTGATAAAGGTTCCAGGGTTCCAAGCTCTTGCTTGACCAAGCACCCAGCTGCTTCTCACACCCCACCGCCCCACATAAGAAAACCAAAAAACCCCACAAACAATTGGAGGAAATAAATAAATCCCTTAAATAAAGCAAAGAAAAAGGAACAAATGGTTGAAGGAGAGAAAACTATCCAGGACCTGAAAATAGAAAGAGAAGTGATAACGAAAACAAAATCTGAGGGAATCCTGGAAATGACAAACTTAAGAATGCAAACAGAACTTCAGAGGCAAGCTTCACCAACAGAACAAAAGATAGAAGAGAAAATCTCAACCACTGAAAACATGGATACATTTGTTGAAAAAATTTTAAAACTAAAATATTCCTGAGAGGAAATATCCAGGAAATGTTGGACACTAGGAAAAGACACTATAATGGGAATAGAGAAAGTCTCCTCAAATATTTTTTAAAATGTGATTGAAGAGAATCTTTACTAACCTAAAGAAGGAGATGCCTATAAAGATAGAAGAAGCTTACAAGATACCAAATACATTGGACCAATAAAAGGAAGTCTGTTTGCCATATAATAATTAAAACACCAAACATACAGAACAAAGAAAGAATATTAAAAGGAAAAATACCAATGAACATACAAAAGTAGACCTCTTAGAGTTATACCTGACTTCTCAATGGAAACATTAAAAGTTAAAAGTTCTTTGAGAAATGTGCTGCAGACTCTAAGAGGCCACAACCCTCATTACTATACCTAGCAAAACTTTTAATCACATAAATAGAGAAAACAAGATATTCCATGATAAAGTCAAACTTAAAAATATCTATCAATAAATTCAACCCTACAAAAGGTGCTAAAAAAAAATTCTAAAGTGAGAAGGTTAACTAAAACCATGTAAAGACAAGAAATACATAATCTCACATCAGCAAAATCCCTTTCTCCCTCTTCCCTCCTCTCCTCCCCCTTCCCTTTTTCCCTTATGCCTCTCCCTTCCCCTCCCCATCTCCCTTATATACACATATACAAACACACACACACATACACACAACACACACACACACACACACACACACACACTACCACCACTAAAATAACAGGAATTAATCATCATTGACATTTCAATATCAATGGTCTCAATTTCTTTATAAAGGGCACAGATTAACATTATGAATATAAAAGCAGTACCCATTATTTTGTTGCATACAAGAAAAACATGTGAATATCAGAGATAGACATTACCTCAGAGTAAAGGATTAGGAAAAGACATTTCAAGCAGACAGACCTAAGAAGCAAACTAATGTAGCCATTTTAATACTTAACAAAATCAACTTCAAACCACAATTAATCAAAAGAGGTAGGGGAGGACACTCCATATTCATCAAAGAAAAAATCTTCCAAAATTACATTTCAATTCTTACCAGCTATGCTTCAAACACAAGGACACTCATCTTTGTAGACAAAACACTACTACAGATTAAATAGCACACTGACTCTCACACAATGATAATGAGAGACTTCAATACCCTACTCTCATCAATAGATAGGTCATCCAGACAAAACTTCCAGAGAAATGCTGGAGCAAACTGAAGTTATAAATCAAATGAACCTTATAGACATTTACAGAATATTCTACCCAACCCCAACACACACACAAACATATACCATTGTCTCAGTACCTCACAGAACTTTCTCCAAAATTGACAACAAACAGAAGTCAAGTATCAATAGATATAATAAAACTAAAATAACCACCTGCAACATATCAGATCACCACTAATTAAAGCTGAGTTGCAATAATAATAGGAACAAAGCTTACAAATTCTATCAGAAACTGAACAACTCTCTAATGAGAAATAGGTCAAGATAGAAATAAATTACAAAATTAAAGTTTCTAGAATTTAATGAAAATGAATATAGAACATATCCAAACTTATGGGACACATTAAAGCAGTGTTAAGGGGAAATTATATAGCAAATGCCTTCATAAAGAAGTAGGAGGATTGTTAGGAGCCGCGTGAGTGTGATAGAATTCGCCATTAAAAGATGGCGCGGGCATCCTGTCCTCCCACAAGTAAACAATTAACTACGCAGGTGCAAAAGGCAAAAAACATGCCAAAGTCACTGCCCATACTGGGGCGTATTATGGGTAATGAGTGAACAGCCAATCAGAAGTGAACATGCCACTCTAGGGTACATATAGCAGTGCCTTTTCCGGGCTTGAGGTCTTTCCGCTTCTGCTGATACAAGAATAAAGCCTCACTGTGGTAACCACCCGAACACTGCCTCATGTGTCTCTTTCGTGGGCGAAGGGGACATGGAGGGGCTCAGAACATCTGGTGTCGAAACCCAGGATCTTCAAGGCGCCGAGGAAGACCCCCCCCTCCGAGACTTGGGGAGGGTTAAAAGACTACAGGATCGAGGTATGTCTCTGAGAGATATGTTTGGGGTGGAAGCTTTCATTGCGGGCAGATTCTCATCCATTGCCACCCCAGCAATAGTTGGCCTCTTGTTTGCATTGCTTTAACTTTTAGCTTATTTGTGTTGTAAAGATCCAGCTTGCAACACAGCTATTAGTGCAAGTCAAGAGGTTTCAGGAGAGGTCCACTCCAGAGTATCAGAAACAGGGCGTGTTAGCCGGCCTCAGGCCAAAGAGCCTGGAAAGGAGAAGCAGGCAAAAAAGCCTGGGCAACAGAAGCAGGCCAAGGAGCCTGGTCATAGGAAAGAGTACTCAAAAGGAACAGGGGCCACTGCAGGGCCTGTTAAGGTTAAGGACCCTTCACCAGCTGGTGAAGAGAGAGTGGAGTTCGGGGGGACCCCCCTGTACCCCATTAAGGAGCCTGCTTCCATAGACCTTAGCAGCTCTGAGGAAGACCTAATGCAAGGAGAGGAAGAGAGCCTAGAGCAGGCAGCAGCCGCCTATGCAAAAAATAGCCATTCTGGGATAAGACTAAGAAAGACCTTGAATCCCTTGGCCCCGCCCTTGCCTCCATCCTATGCCTCGGGCAGCGCCTCTAATTCATTTCTCAGCCCAGGAGATCGGAGACAACTACAGCTTGCATTTCCGGTCTTTGAAGCGGCAGAAGGAGCTCGTGTCCATGCCCCAGTAGAGTATAGACAGGTCAAAGAATTAGCTGAGGCAGTATGTGCATATGGAATTGGGACTAATTTTACTATATCCCAAGTGGAGAGATTAAGTACAGCTGCTATGACGCCAGGAGACTGGCAGGACATGGTGAAGGTGGTACTTAACAATATGGGCCAATACCTAGAGTGGAAGGCCTTGTGGCACGAGGCACTACAAGCACAAGCCAGGATTAGTGCAAACACTGAGGGACAACAATTATGGACTTTTGACATGCTGGCTGGAGTTGGCATACACGAGAACGACCAGACTGCTCATCCCTGCCAGGTCTACGTACAGATAGCATCAGCTGCAATAAAGGCATGGAAGTCCCTCCCTAGGAAGGAAGGCAGTAACCTTTATTTGTCCAAGATAATTCAGACATCTAATGAGTCTTTCTCTGACTTTGTGGCCCGCATGACTGAGGCAGCTGGCAGAATCTTTGGGAAACCAGAGCAGGCGATGCCATTGATAGAACAGATGATCTTTGAAAATGCCACGGCTGAATGCTGCACAGCCATTGCTCCTCAGAGAGCCAAGGGGCTACAAGACTGGTTAAGAGTCTGTCGCGGCTTGGGAGGTCCCCTTACTAATGCCGGACTTGCAGCAGCAAACTTAGAAATGGCTGCAGTCCTCCTTAAAGGTCAGAATCATGGAAAATTCCCTTCAAAACATATGGCCCGATGCTTTGCCTGTGGGAAGGCGGGACATATGAAGAAAGAGTGCCCAAATAATCAAATACCATCAAAACTGTGCACCAGGCGTGGAAAGGGTTATCATCTGGCTCGAGATTGCTGCTCTGTTAGAGATATAAGAGGTCAGATCCTCCCTCCAAATCCCTCAGCCATTAAGGAAGAAAATTTTTTAAAAAACGGATATACGGGCCCAAGATCCCAGGGCCCCAAAAGATATGGGACACTGCTGAACACTCAGGGGACTCTTTTCGCTGCAGAGCCACAAGGGGTTCCGCAGGAGTGGACCTCCGTTCCATCTCCCGAGTCCTACTAATGCCACACATGGGGGTGCAGCCGATCCCTGTTGATTATAGAGGCCCCCTGCCAGGGGGAAGTGTCAGCCTTATTTTAGGCCGCTCCTCTCTTACCTTAAAAGGGCTCGTGGTACACCCAGGTGTAATAGATCAGGATTATACAGGAGAACTTCAAGTTCTCTGTTCTAGCCCACAAGGTGTATTCTCCATCTCCCCTGGGGACAGGATTGCTCAATTGGTTGTCCTTCCAAGCATACATGATTGTTTTTCATCCACCTAGAAGCTTAGAGGTGCTCACAGGCTTGGTTCCTCAGGAACTGACTTCGCTCATCTGGTGGTTGACCTTAAAACTAGACCCACCTTACAGTTAGCAATAGAGGGGTAGAACTTTACTGGAATTCTGGATTCGGGAGCTGATAAAAGTATTATTTCTTTTAATTGGTGGCCTAAGGCATGGCCTGTAAAAAGATTGTCCCACTCCCTACAAGGATTGGGATACGAGGCCAGTCCCGCAGTCAGTTCTCGCTCGTTGACTTGGCAGGCACCAGAGGGTCAAACAGGAAGTTTTATACCTTATGTGCTTCCTCTCCCTGTCGATCTCTGGGGAAGAGACATTTTACAAGACCTAGGGCTAGTTCTGACTAGTGAATACTCCCCACAAACTATAAACATTATGAAGAGCATGGGATTTAAAGAAGGGAAGGGTCTTGGCAGGAACGAACAAGGAAGGTTAGATCCTGTCTCACAAGAATCAAACACAGGAAGACAAGGCCTGGGTTTTCCCTACTTGCCATTGAGGGTTCTATGCCCATACCCTGGCTCACAGAGGAGGCCGTGTGGGTTCCTCAGTGGTCCCTATCCTCTGAAAAATTGGAAGCTGCTACAAAACTAATTAAAGAACAAGTGCAGCTCGGTCATCTAGAACCTTCTACCTCTCCCTGGAATACACCCATATTTGTCATTAAAAAGAAATCCGGAAAGTGGAGACTTTTACATGATTTAAGAGCCTTCAATGCACAGATGCGACTATTTGGCTCTGTGCAATGAGGCTTGCCTTTACTCTCTGCCTTGCCTAAGCAGTGGAAAATCATAATTATAGATATTAAAGATTGTTTTTTCTCTATTCCTTTGTGTCCACAAGATAGACCAAGATTTGCATTTACACTACCTACTATTAATCATTTTGAACCTGATAAAAGATATCAGTGGAAAGTTCTGCCTCAGGGCATGGCCAACAGCCCCACTATATGTCAGCTGTATGTACAAATGGACCTCTAGCCAATTAAGAAACAATTCCCCTCACTGCTGCTGGCCCATTACACAGATGACATTATTATGTGTCATAAGGATTTAAGTACTTTACAGACCTCATACCCCTTATTATTAAACACCTTGGAAGAGTGGAGTCTACATGTTGCTACTGAGAAAGTTCAATTTTCAGAAATTGGCTCCTTTTTAGGGACAGTTATCTATCCAGAAAAGATAATTCCTCAGAAATTGGAGATTCATAGAGACATTTACATACTTTGGATGATTTTCAGAAATTATTAGGTGATATAAATTGGTTAAGACCATTTTTAAAAATTCCCTCGGCTGAGCTGAAAACTTTATTTGATATTTTGGAAGGGGATGCTCATATTTCCTCACCGAGGGCCTTAACACCAGCTGCGAGCTGTGCTCTGCAAGTAATAGAAAATGCTTTACAAGATGCCCAGTTGAAATGCATAGATGAAACCAAAACCTTTGATTTATGTGTTTTTAAAACTAGATACTTATCAACTGCTGTATTATGGCAGGAGGGGCCCTTGTTATGGATTCATCCCAATGCTTCTCCCGCAAAGATTATTGAAAGGTATCCAGATTCAGTTGCTCAGCTTGCCCTTCGTGGACTAAAAACAGCCATTACTCATTTTGGAAGGGAGCCTAAGGTTTTGATAGTGCCTTATACTGCCCATCAAGTCCAAATATTAACAGTGACCTCTGATGTTTGGGCAGTGCTGGTTACTTCCTTCAATGGTCAAATAGATAATCATTATCCTAAGCATCCCATCTTACAATTTGCCTTAACTCAAGCTATCATATTTCCACATATTGTGTCTCAGGAGCCACTCCCAGATGGAATGGTAGTTTATATGGACGGGTCAAAAACAGGAGTGGGTGCCTATGTGGTTAATGAGAAGGTTACATCCAAACAATACCATGAAACCTCACCTCAAATTGTGGAATGCTTAGTAGTGTCAGAGGTTCTGGAAATCTTTCCAGGTCCCTTAAATATTGTTTCAGATTCCTTCTATGTGGTTAATGCAGTAAAAGCATTAGAAGTTGCTGGGTTAATTAAGACATCTAGCAGACTTGTAGAAGTTTTTCAAAAGATTCAGTTTACCCTGGCTAAGCGAAGATTCCCTGTCTTTATAACTCATATTAGGGCTCACTCAGGCTTACCGGGACCTATGTCCCATGGAAATGACCTGGCAGATCGAGCCACAAAGTTGATTGCAATTGCCCTTTCGCCAAAATTAGATTTGGCTAAAGCCTTTCATAAAAGGTTTCATGTGACAGCTGAGATACTACGATGTCAATTTAACATCTCTAGAAAGGAGGCCAGAGATATCGTGACTCAATGCCAAAACTGCTGTCAATTCCTACCTGTTCCTCATACCGGAATTAACACTCGGGGAATTAGGCCATTACAGATCTGGCAATTGGATGTTACTCACATCCCATCCTTTGGCAAATTACAATATTTGCATGTCTCCATTGATACCTGTTCTGGAGTTATGTTCGCCTCTCCATTGAAAAGGCGGCCCATGTTATTCAACATTGTCTCGAGGCTTGGAGTGCCTGGGGAAAACCTAAACTCCTTAAAACTGACAATGGACCAGCCTACACTTCTCAAAAATTTCAACAATTTTGTCGCCATATGGAGGAGACACAGCTGATGGGTCTTCCTTACAACCCTCAGGGACAGGGCATCATTGAGCGTGCTCATTGTACCCTTAAAACTTTTTGATAAAACAAAAAGGAGAAGTTGAGGAAGCTCTGCCCACGGTGCCACGGACTACTGTTTCTCTGGCACTTTTTACCCTCAACTTTTTGAATTTGGACAGTCAGGGCAACACTGCGGCTGATCGCCATTGCCTAGAACCAACTAGGCCAAAAGAAATGATAAAATGGAAAGGTGTTTTGACTGGTCAATGGAAAGGCCCGGATCCTATTTTAATAAGATCCCGGGGATCAGTTTGTGTTTTTCCACAGGAAGAAGACAACCCATTTTGGCTGCCAGAGTGACTGACGCGGCGACTTGTGGTTCTTGAAAATGACCCCCTGAAGGATTCATCTGTAGACGCTCTCAGTTCTCATTTGGACTCTCCTAAATCAGGTTCCTAGTATATATAGTGAATTTGAAATTGCCTTCTTAAAAGGCTCTGCTTCTGCTAACTTGTACCAATGTAACTTGCTTTATGTCCCAGTGCTGGTCTGCTCTTGTCTATAAGCAGGCCCTAATTGCCAGTATACCACTATGGATCCCTATCCCCATTCAGACATCTGGGACCTTGACTTTATTTCGACAGAAGAGAGATTTTGATAAAACTGCAGCCATTATCATTGCTATTACCATCTCTGCAGCTGCAGCTGTGATGGCCGGCACAGCCTTGGCTAATCAAGTTACAGAAGCTACTGTTGTTAATCAAATTTCAGAAAGGACTTCTGAGGCTTTGACCACTCCACAGAAAGTGGATGCACACCTGGCATCAGACATTCTGTTGGTCAATCAGAGAGTTGATTTGCTCCAAGCCCATGTAGAACAACTCACAGATGTGGTTCAAATGAGATGCATGTCAGCAACTCCACATCTAGGTATTACACCTCTGAGATTTATGAATGATACATTTATTCAAAGCCATAATCTTTCTGCTTATTTACAAGGGAAGTGGACTAGGGAGCTGGACCAGATGCAGCAGCAAATTGCAGATCCGGATTTCGAGCCTTAATGGAACATGAGTGGACCCCGTTACCCCTGGCGATTTTACTTCTTGGCTTACCTCTGCCTTTTCTTTCTTTCTTAAAGGGTGGGGATAGGCCTGTTTTGTGCAGCCCTATGTTGTGGATTAGTGTTCATGTTATGATTGGTCTGCAAGCTCAGAGCCCAACAAAAACGTGACAAGGTCGCTATCGCCCAAACACTCATAGCCTTGAGCAAGCATCTTCCCCTGAAATTTGGCTATCTAGGCTAAGAAAGTAGCTGATGACTGAGACCCTCAGTTGATGCACCCCAAGGGTTCAGCCCATTGCACTGGGTCGATGAGAGGTCTAAGTCTAGCCAGCGCTTGCCTGAATAACTGTGGTACCTAAATATTTCGAGGTGTTTGAGAGTGGGTACTTGACAGGGAATGTGGATAGATTTCCCGAAAGTATGCCTGATTGCACAAAGGTTTGATGCCAAGAAACCTCCTCCCCTGGTGGCGCCCCAGGGCAGAGGCTCCCTTTCGATGTCAAAAGGCATCGAGATGGGTATGGGAAGTATTACCCATTGCAAGACTATGAGAGAAGAAACCCATTACAATATCTCATTTTGCACAGGGGATCAGGCCTCTGCTTTCCCTCACTGAGTTGGTGCCGCGCTTGATAGGCAAAAGGCTGTTCCATCTTAATAAAATTGATAGGGGGAGATGTTAGGAGCTGTGTGAGCGTGATAGCATTCGCCATTACAAGATGGTGTGGGCATCCTGTCCTCCCACAAGTAAACAACTAACTGCTCAGGTGCAAAAGGCAAAAGCGCGCCAAAGTCACTGCCCATCCCGGGGCATATTATGGGTAATGAGTGAACAGCCAATCAGAAGTGAACATGCCACTCTAGGGTACATATAGTAGTGCCTTTTCTGGGCTTGGGGTCTTTCTGCTTCTGCTGATACAAGAATAGAGCCTCGCTGTGGTAACCACCTGAACACTGCCTCACATGTCTCTTTCGTGGGTGAAGGGGACACGGAGGGGCTTGGAACAGAGGATCTCATACTAGCAACTTAACAGCACACCTGAAAGCTATACAATATAAAGAAATAAGCACACTTAAGGGAGAGTAGACAGCAAGAAAATATCAAATTGAAGGTTAAAATCAATAATGTAGAAACAAAGAGAATGATATAAAGAATCAATGAAACAAACAATTGGTTATTTGAGAAAATCAACAAGATAGACTAATCTTATACAAAATAATGAAAAGACAACATACAAGTTAATAAAATCAGAAATGAAAAGAGAGAATAACAACAGACACTGAGGAAATCCAAGGAATTAAAAGAACATGTTTAAAAAACTTGTACTCCAACACATTAGAAAATCTAAAAGAAATAGATAAATATCTTAATAGGTACCGTTTACCAAAGTTAAATAAACATCAAATGAACAACTTAATAACAACAATAACTAGGAAAATAGAAGCAGTCATTTAAACTTCTCCCCCAACAACAACAACAACAACAACAACAAAAAGAAAAGCCGAGGGTTAGACGGTTTTAACACAGAATTCTATCAGAATTTTAAAGAAGAGTTAACACACTCTTCAAATTATTCTACAAAATAGAAACAGAAGGAAAATTTTACAATTCATTTTATAAAGTCATAATTACCCTGATACTCAAACCGCATAAAGACTCAGTAAAGAATAATTACAAACAAATTTCCTGTATGAATATACATGTAAAAATACTCAATAAAATATTTGGAAATAGAAACTAAGAACACATAAAAAATATCATTCACCATAAGCAAGTAGGTTTCACCTCAGAGACATAAAGTTGTGTCAACATACATGAATCAGTAAATGTAATTCAGCATATAAATAAACAGAAAGAAAAAATATATAATCATTTTGTTAGATGCTAAACAATCCAATACCTCATCATGATAAAAGTCCCAGAGAGATTAGAGTTATAAGGGACACACCTACACATAATGAAGGGAACTTACAGCAAGCCTATAGCCAACCTCAAATTAAATGGAAACTGGAAGCAATTTCATTAAAGGCACGAATAAAACAAGGTTGTCTTCTCTTTCCATCTCTATTCAGTACAGTACATGAGGATCTATCTAGAGCACTGAGAAAACTGAAGGATATCAAGGAATACAATTTGTAAAGAAAAAAGTCGAAGTATCGTTATTTGCAGATATGATAGAATACATAAGTATACTAACATTTCACCAGACAACGCCTACAGCTAGTAAGCACTTTCACTTTCCCACCTGTATACAAATGACAAATGTGCTGAGAAAAAATCGGCAAACAACATCTTTTATAATAGCCTCAAATAATAAAAAAAAATACCTTAGAGTAAATCTAACCAGGCAAGTTAAAGACTTGTATAATAAAAACTTGACATTTTTGAAGAAACAAACTGATGGAGATATCAGAATATGGAAAGATCTCCCATGCTTATGGATTTGTAGGATTAACATAATAAGATTGACCATTCTACAAAATCGATCTACAAATTCAGTGCAATCCTAATCAAAAGATCAACACAATTCTTTATAGATCTTGAAAGAACAATACTCAATTTCATATAGAAACACAAAAATCTCAGAGGAGCTAACACAATCCTGAACAATGAAAGAACTGGTAGAGGTATCAGCATTGCTGATTTTAAATTACATCATCAAGCCATATAAATATAAAATAAAATAAATGATATTGGAATAAAAACAGACAAATTGATGGAAAACCAGACATAAATTCACACAACAATGGACACCTGATTTTTGACAAAGAATCCAGAAAAACAGATTGAAAAACTATTAGTCTGTCTGTCTGTCTGTTTGTTTGTTTAAGAAATAATTTTATGAATAATTATATATAAATAATATACATTATTTATATATAAATTTTAGAAATTATTTTCATTTTTCCAGTACAGTTATTATACCCATCCAGGTCTGCCCTTCCATAGGTTCACATCCCATTCCTCTTCCACTGTCTCCAAGAGGATGTCACCCCACCCTGACCCCACCAGGCTTCCCCACTCCCTGGTGCCTCAAGTCTCTCTAGTGTTAAATACATTTTCTCTCACTGAGGCCAGACCAGGATGTCCTCTGCTGTATATGTGTCAGGGGCATCATATCAGCTAGTATATGTTGCCTGGTTGGTGGCTCAGTGTCTAAGAGATCTCAGGGTGTCAGGTTAGTTGAGACTTCTGGCCTTACAGGGTCGCTCTCTTCCACAACTTCTTCCAGCCTTTCTCAACTTCAACCCTGGCTTCTGTCCATTGATTGGGTATACGTATCTACATCTGTCTAGGTCAGCTGCTTGTTGGGCCTCTTGGAGAGCAGCCATACTAGGCTCCTGTCTGAAAGCATACCATAGCATCAGTAATAGTGTCAGGCCTTGAAGCCTCCCCTTGAGATGGGTCCCAATTTTGGCTAGTCACTGGAATGTCTTTCACTCAGCATCTTCTCCATTTTTGTCTCTGCAATTCTTTTACCCAGGAACAATTCTGGATCAAAATGTTTGACTATGGGATGGCAACCCCATTACTCTACTTAATGCCCTATCTTTCTACTGGAGGTGGACTCTACAAGTTCCCTCCTCCCATTTTTGGGCTTTTTATTTAAGGTCTCTCCCTTTGTATCCTGATAGTCTCTCAACTCTCAGGTCTCTGGTACATTCTAGAGAGACACTCCACCTCCTACCTCCCAGGGTTGCCTGTTTCCATTCATTTTACTTGTCCTTGGGGTTTCATTCCTGTTCCCCCAATACTTTATCATGTTCCCCTTTTCCCCTCCCTGTCTCTTCTCTCACCCAGATCCCTCCCTCCCACCTTGTGATTGCTTTATTCTCCCTCCCAAGTAGGGTCCTCACTTGGGCCCTTAGGCTTGTTAACTTTCTTGAGTTCTATGAATTTTATCTTGTGTATTTTGTACTTTATTTTGGCTAATAGCCACTTATTAGTGAGTACATATCATGCCTGTCCTTTTGAGTCTGAGTTACCTCACACAGGATGACATTATCTAGTTCCATGCTTTTGTCTGAAAAACTCAAAATGTCCTCATTTTTAATAGCTGAGTAGTATTATATTGTGTAAATGAACCACATTTTCTGTATCCATTCTTCCGTTATGGAACATCTGGGTTGTTTCCGGCTTCTGGCTGTCACAAATAATGCCACAAAGTGAAGCACATACCTTCTGTATTGCGAAGGTCATAGTCAATAGGACAAATGGGTAATGAACAGACTGGAAAAAAAAATCTTCACTAACTCCACATCTGATAGAGGGCTAATATCCAAAATATATAAAGAATTCAAGAAGCTAACCTTTAAAAAAAAAAACCCAATCAAAAAATGGAGTATAGAACTAAAAAGAATTCACAACAGGGGAATCTCAAATAGCTGAGAAGCACTTAAAAATGTTCAAAGTCCTTAGTCATAAGGGAAATGCAAATCAAAATGACCCTGATATTCCACTTTACACAAATCAGAATGGCTAAGATAAAATTCTCAGGTGACAGCACATGTTCGCAAGAACATGAAG
Organism: Arvicanthis niloticus; assembly: GCF_011762505.2. NCBI lineage: Eukaryota > Metazoa > Chordata > Mammalia > Rodentia > Muridae > Arvicanthis > Arvicanthis niloticus. Next base: position 68,581,819 of record NC_047671.1, on the reverse strand, counting down.
AAAGAGGAACACTCTTCAATTGCTGGTTGTATTGCAAACTGGTACAAACACTCTGGAAATCAGTCTGGAAGTTCCTGAGAAAATTGGAAATAGGTCTACCTGAAGTCCCAGCAATACCACTCTTGGGCATATACACAAAAGATGCCCCATGACGGCAAGAAAGTATCTTTTAAAACTGGTGCTTGTTAAATTCGATACCCATATGTAGAAGAATGCTAATAGATTCCTGCTTATTACCTTGTAAAAAATGGAAGTCCAAGTGTATCAAAGACTTCAAAATCAAATCAGATTCACTGAACCTAATAGTAGAAAAAATAGGAAACAGCCTTGAACATACTTTCTGAGCAGAACAGCAACAGCATAGGCACTAAGATAAAAAATTAGTAAACAAGACTTTATAAAACAGAAAAGATTTTGTAAGGCAGTGGACAACTGTCTATTGGGTAAAGAGGCAGCCTATGGAATGGCAATTTTTTTTTTTACCAATCCCACATTCAATAGAGTTCTAATATTCAAAATATATAAAGAACTCAAGAAACTTGATATTGGAAAACTAAATAATCTAATTGAAAATTTGAAGTACAGATCTAAGCAAAGAATTCTGAAAACCTCAAATGGCTGAAAAATACTTAATGTTCAATATTCTTAGCCATCAGGTAAATGTAAATAAAAACTACTGTGAGAGTCTATCTTATACCTGTCAGAATGGCTAATTTCAGTAACAAGTGATAGCTCATGCTTGCAAGTGTGTTGAGAAAGGAATGCAAATGTATACAGCCACTATGAAAGCCAACAAGACAGTTTATCATAAAACTGGGAATCGATCTAACTCAAAACCCAGGTATAGTATTCTTAGGCATACACCCAAAGAGCATATCATTTTATCAAAAGGACTCTTGCTCAACTAAGTTAATTATGGCTTTACTCATAATAACCAGAAACTGGAAGAATAACCAGAAACTGGAAATAAGCTAGATGTCCCTCCACTAAAGAATGAATTAAGAAAATGTGGTACAGTTACGCAATGGAGTATTACTCAGCCATTAAAAGCCACAACATGGAATTTACATGCAAAATTTACTTCCCCACCTCTGAAGACAGTCATGTGGTCTTTGGCAGAGTGACAGTTTCAACTTCCTCTCTCCCAATAAGAACTTGCCTCTTCATGTGATAGAATCATTCTGGAAATGTTAGTGCCAGCCAATAATGTACACCCACCCTGGAAACTCCTACTCACTCCCCAAGGTCAATATAGTTGTTGTTCACCAATAATAAAGTTAAGCTGTCTCACTGAAGCTGTTTCTGGTGTAAGACCCCCATGAAGGGAGGACCTCACCCAATCCTCAGGAATTCATGGCCACCCAATAACTCACAAGACACCAATCTTGATGCAATCAGCAAGAGTTATATTTCAGGATCAATTGGCTAATGGTCAACTCATAACTCTTGCAGGAGCTAAGGAAGTGACAAAACAGCCTGGCTAGGGGAGGTCTTACATAGGGGAACCCACAAACCGGGTGTGTGTGTGAAGGGGTAACTAAGGAAACATAACATAAAAACAGTGGAAAGTCCCAAGAAGTCCCAATCCATAATTTAGTCAGGGTCATGTGAAAACATCTTGTACACTTATCTTTTGCAAGAATGTAACCTTGCCCAACCATTCATCTTGTGGTCAGCTAGTTCCTGGGACTACCCAGACGACTTGCATCTTTCTTTGTGGTCAGGAATGTGTCTCCATGTTTGGGTCTTCCCCATCCACATGTGGGTTCTCTTCCTTGAGGTCTGAGGAATGTTAATCAGCCTCTCTCTTCCTCTTCTGAATGTTAATCCAGCAAGTGTCCTCTGACTCAGGAATAATGTGCTCCTCCTAGAATGTAGAATGTATCCTGGGGCAATGGAGACCTAAAATCTCACATTTAGTTCTGCTTTCTTTGTGGAACTAGTGAACCAGCTGGCCTGCATTTTTTTTCTTTATTTTGGCTCAGGTCTAGGAGTCATAAAAACTTTCTATACTTTTCATACGTTTTCTATATCTTTCACTGGAAATCATTCTGTCATACTCACAGCTGTCCAAACCTGTGCCCTGCCTCTGCTGTTAGGGGTTTGTCTAGCACTGTGTATACAAATGTTAAATTCTGCACCCCAAGGTCTGGTTTCCCCAGATTAGTGAAATCTCATGTACACTGGCCTTTGTTGTATAAAACTTGCTGCCAATTTAAAGCTACTATTTAAATAAAAGGTAGCTACAGCCAGTTACAATGAAAAATGGAGGTATGGAGGGCTTTGGTTACCAGGCTGGAAGTTGCAGGTGTAAGGCCCCCATGAAGGGAGGACTTCACCCAAGTCTCAGGAATTCTTGGCCACCTAATAACTCACAAGACACCAACACTGAACTCAATGTAATCAGCAAGAGGTATATTTCAATCAGCATGCTGAGGTCAAGACCCATGACCCACACAGGGGCAGTGGGGTCTGACTCCAGGCTTTGGAGGCAGAGAAAATTTAAAGGCAAAAACCACAACGGGGGGGGGGGGGGGGACTACAACCCAGGGGGAGTAAAGAAGGGTTATTGGAGAGTACCTGTGGAAAGTCCCAGCCCATTGTTCAGTTTATGACAGGGTCCAAGGAACAGTCATGGGGAACATTTTGTATAGGCTATTTTCAAAGAACCTATTCATAATCAACCATCTATCTTGTGATCAGCCAAGTTCCTGAAACACAGAGCTCATGACCAAGCTGATCTGCACTCTTGGTTCTGCTCAGCCTGCTAGGAGTTTCTGAAAATTTTTAACCCTTTTACACGTAGGGACCAAAAGGAGAGAGAGGAGGAGAAGGAAGACTGAAAGAAAATGAGGTCACTATGAGAGGAGACAGGCAATGAGCACATGGTCAAGAGAAGTGTCCCCTCAAGACAGAATGATGGAGTGGAAATAATCCAGGCAAGGCCAAATAGCCACTTGGAGAGTGCAGCTAGGAACTAACCATCTAGGATATAGGAAAATAGATTAGACATAGTTGTCCAGGAATTGTGTTAAAGCTGATTAAATTAATCAATAGGACTCAGTCTCCATTATTGGAAGGGACTGTATGGGTCATATTGAGAAATAAGAGTTAACTAAATACAAATTACAACAATATCTGCTCCTCTCACTCTTGTGGGCAAGTGACCAATGACCTCTGTAAAAGGGGAGACCCACAGACATGGAAGGCCATGGAAAGAAATAACAACACATGTTTCCTTTCCCCTTCCTTCCTTCCTTCTTTCCTTCCTTCCTTCCTTCCTTCCTTCCTTCCTTCCTTCCACCTCCTCCTTTTCATTCTTCTTCTGATCCTTTCTAATATGTCAAAGGTGGAGGGACAGGTGTGTCGGTCCAATGTATGTATGTATTGTACAATATTTCTGTATCTAGAAGAGAAATAAATTGAATTGGGTTAGCTCCATGAACTACTTTCATTACTCTGGCAAGGAAAAAAAATGTCCGACCAGCTAAGAAATACATTTTGAATGAATGTCCCTAAATTTTTTTTAGGACCTTGCAAATTATGTTGTCAGCCAAGCATGCTATAACTAGAATCATATCACGTTCAGGGATTTCAGGTCCCCCTCCTGCTAATCATGTAATCGTGGGTTAGTTATTTGATCACTTTATACTTCAGCTTTCCTCAAATGACACATCAGTAGGGATGAATCTACACATTGTACTGAGAAAAGTGTCACTACTATGCAGTTGTAAGCTCCTTAAGTAAGGATGTAAGTATCTTTTTTTTTTTCTGGTCTACCCAAGCATTTGAAACCATGTTGGAAGATTTTCAAATAATGAATGTTCAGATTCATTTATGTCACAATACTGTATGAATCAGAACACTACAAACCTGATGCACGAGCCCTATTAGATGTATACCTATGATGTTTTATTAGTCATGTGATATGTTAAAAATATTTTATTGAGATTTTTCTTTAAATGATATTTTTATTTGTGTATATATGTTTGTGATTCTGCTTGTATGTATGCACATGTATGCAGTTACCAGAAGAAGATAGAAGAAGGCATCAGATTCCCTGGAGCTGGAGTTTACAGTCAGTTGTGAGCCAGCAGACAAGGGTGGTGAACTGATGAACTCAGGTCCTCTGCAGGTGTATTACAGAGTCTTAATCTCCGAGTCATTTCTGTAGCCCTTGACAGTTACTTTCCAAAAACTCTTGCCTTAACTATAAAACATGTTGATGGAAGAGAATCAACAGGTGAGCAAATGTAGGGGAATGGCATTTAATTCTTTTAAATATTGAGATTTAGAATATGCACATTATAAAAGTAGGGTAGAAAATGGATATATGATTTAAAATGTTAACAGGGAAAACAATAGTTTCTCTGTTTTTTTAAATTTTACACCAAGAACATTTACCTTTCTTATTTATAACTATTAAAAATTTTCATCTTAATTTTATAAGTATATTAATGGTACTATCTTTTGTTATCATGTGAGAGTTGGAGACCAAGTGCATGCTAACCTATTTGATGTATGTCAAACAGATCACTGAAAGTAAGATCTCAGGGCATCATGGGTTTAAGCTCCCAAACCTCCATCAGAACTCAATTTAATACAAGGTGTCATTCCCATCTGCAGCCTTAGTTGAGATGTAACTAAGTCATTGGAAGTCTTCCCAGCCATTGCAGATCAGGAGAGATCTCTTGTATAAGAGCTCTGAGCACTGCCAAGAAGCATTGGTGATGTCTTGCTGAATATCCAAGATCAGAAAGAAACTGCAGACCAACTATTTCCCTGTCACAGTTGAACTTGACCTGAGACGTACTACAGATTTACTACTCTACATTTGACCACTGATGTTTTGTTCTTGTGCACAGTCCTAATGGATTTATTTATGCTCTACATCTATGAGACATTCTTGATTTTCCGACCACTTTCAGATATACTTGAGACAGTTCACATACAACAATAGAATGAACATAAATGGCACAGTATGTCTTCCCAAGAGTACATGCAGTTGTATTGGAAGAGAGAAGAGTGGTCCACAGGACTGCTTTTCTTTTGAACAAGTGTCACTATTACTTAAATAGACCATGACCAGCACAGCACAATCAGGCAGACATAGTTTCCCTGTGACTGAGCCTTGTAATAAGGAGCAAGGTCCCTGCAGTCTTGTTCAAATTAACTAAACAGAGAAAGATTTCATCGACACTGTCTAATACAAGACCAAATAGACTTCCTGTAGCCCTAAGGGAGGGCTCTTACAGGCACAGAACTGGCAGAAGCAAGTGTCTTTCCATTGGAAATGTGGAACCTCAGACCAAGCTTGCATCTGTGTATAAATGCACTGAAGTTCAAAATGAACACTGTCTAGTGAATTCACAGAGCACACGGTCGCCATCTCTGCCCTCATCCTGTCCCACAACCTACACAACAATTGCATGTGTGTATTATTTTCTGGAGAGGTATGGGTCTGGAAGCCTGTGATAAAGAAACATGTACATTTTCTGCCATGTTGATCTTAGATAAACATGTTTTAGTGTTTCATTTCTATTGGAAAAAAAACATATTAAAGACTTCAACTTGCTGAGATTTCAGACTTTAGTAACAATCAAATGATGTTCTTCTCATGAAAATCTGGAAAGTACATAAACTTATAAAACAGGAGGTCAGACAGCTGTTGTTGAAGAATGAACTGGTTGGTTTTAGGTTTAATTATCCTGATTCCTGATTTTCAGGAACTGAAAGTATTTGGTTAGCGATCTGCTAACACTTTTTCTCACAAATATTTCAAAGATTGATATCCTTGATATGTTTGTGGTTAACCGTCCTGTTGTTTCATTCATTGTAGGGCATGAGGGACCATGTTGCCAGGCAGACATAAGAACTGGCAAGGTTGAGTGAGCTAAGACTGCAGGGATCTCAGAGACCTGAGACAGGTAGGATGAGAGCTATTCCCGATATGTCTTTGTACCTGTTCTGGAATTTGTAACCACTCCATTCCACTGAAGACCATGGGCACTGAGCATATAGCATACCACCTGGCATTCTTCTCCACGCTAATGGGGTATCTAGATAGCCCTGAGCCTCCAGCCAATGAGCTCCCTTCTTGGGTATTCCTTCCTGCAAAAAGATATATAATCCTTGGTTCACACCAAATAAAGTATATGCATTTACATCTACCATCAAATAAACCAGTATAAACAAGCAAGGATCGTCTCAGTTCCAGACTCTGCTGTCCCCCTTTCCCGAACTGTGAAGAAAGACAGGACTATGGCCCTGAGTTTTGGACTTTGCCTTGCTTCCTCTGGTGGTGCTCAGGCACCCCCCCCAGCAGAGAAACAGGGCACAGCATGACAATTCATAACTATTGAAGACTTCCCTATGGCGCAAAGTCAACTTGCCTGATATGAAACCTATGCTACGACAGTTGACTAGGCACACTTTAACTCCCAATAAAAGCACAAAGGTTGCAAAGAATGCTTTTTTATGAATCTAGCAGGTCCTGTCTATGATTTTGGTAAAAAGAAAATAGGATTGCATTAAGAAGAAAGCATTTGACACAAAATTCAAATAGTCCTCATCATATATTGAAGTGCTAGATTAAGCTGAAGCAATTGAAGATAAGTAAGGAACAGAATAAAGGTCGGGGGGGGGGCTTATGACAGTAGTTTCATAATGACTAAATTTAGAGACTTTTTTTTTACAGTGAGGTGGCAATTGTTAGCTTTGTTAAACCTGGTTGCTTAGAAACCACTGACTGATTAGAAGATAGTTGCAATCTACGTCTATAATTATTGTGATTACTATTACTGCCACAGCCCTTGATGGGAACCTGAGAATGGTATTACAATGAAGTGATTCACAAACACACACCTATAAAGACTTATGTATCCCAGTATAAAAGATTTATAATGTCCCTTTCTTGCCTTTCCAATGGGGCTCATTTAAAGAATAATGCAATTTTTCTCTTTCAGCTCATATTGTAGATTTCTGTCAAGCTCATTATGAAATAGAATCAGAGGTTATTAACAAAGATGAGAAGAAGAAAACAAAAGCCTTCTGGGTAAAGAATATCAGAGATTGATCCACCTTGGGTCCCTATTACTTAATTGAATAAGTAGCAACTTTCAAAATTTTAATGTGAGAAATGCCAAGGCCTTTTATTTCACTTGTGATTGTATTTGTAAGTAATAAATGACATGGAAATAGATTACACTTTTATTTATTTATTTATTTATTTATTTATGCCGAGGCTTTGGACAAATTCACTGAAATTGGCCCTGTGGGAATATAGACAAGGTTGGTTTGAAGCCGGAGTTAAATCATTTCTATTTTGTCCCTTAAGCAAATGAAATCACAACAAACAAAGGCAGTACACATACATCGTTTTGTCTCATACTCACTTGTGTGCAGATAATCCTTGTAACCAGGAGCCACAGACACTGGCATGCTAACTACCATAGAACAGAATGAAATTCATGTTCTCCATGGGGAAAATGCAACGCAAAGCAAAGCAGGTATCTCCGTTATTACAACACACATGGATGGAAAGGTACCCTTTTTCCCACTCTGGTGCATGCCTGCGTTTCACCTAAGGTTTCTTGTCAAGGATCTTGAGTAGTTCTTATCTGACATTGAAAAATCAGATAAACAAGTAGGGTTAGTGGGGTCACAAGTCCACTCTACCACAGGACTCGGGCTGCTCAGAGAGACAGGATGCAGGGGTTTTGACTGTGCTTACCCCATGCCATTGCTGGGTGGGTGTTGGGCTATGGGGAAATCACTGAACACACCGCTCCAGGGAAGGGGAAGTAGTCCCTGGGCCTGCAGGGAGGCAGTCTGGTTCTCAGACTATTGGGCACTCAGGCGCCCTGGAAGCTACAGAAGAGCTGGGAACAAAGTGGAGGCCTGAGAACTGCATCTAGCTGGGGGCGAGGTGGAAAACTTGGAAGCTTTGCCTGGATCAGGCAGGAAGGAGTCCTTGTCTTGTCTATGATTGGCTTGAGCTTGGCTTGGTGGCCATGGAAGCACAGAGATGCCTTCTACAGGAAATTAGACAGCATAGCGGCTCTCTAAGCAAAGGCCTTCTCCATCATTCCCCAAGGCAAATTCCGACGAAAAGAGGCAGTCCATGGTTTTAAGGCATTTATTTTCATGGCAGAAAGTAGATAAGTATATACCCTCTCTTCTCAGGGTGGGCCTGAGATTAAGTACCTTTTGAAGGGAGGAGTTTCTGGGGAGTTTGTTGGCTAATCATTCAGACCTTTACGTATCTCATTAAAATGGAGATCTGTCTTGAGGCTACTTGACCACAGGTCATATCCTTTACCTGTGGAGGGGCTTGGGACATTGCACTTATGCGACTGATGGCCACAAATCTATGGAGGGCTGTGGAGATACGTGACAAGAGATGGGAGCGGGGGGGCAAAACATCTTCCGTCCCTTCAGGGTCACTGGGATTTCTAGCCTTTGCTCAACCAGGAACCAGGCTGCCTTTCACAGTCCTACATAAATACACTAGCCCAACTCTACCACCTTTAAAATCTTAGCTGCAGTATTTTCTTTGTGTTTGTGTGTGTATACATGTGTAACTGTGTTTGTACAATACATGTGGAAGCCAGGGTGGGTCTCAGGTTTATTTCTCGATTACTTTCCACCTTTTCTTTTGTGAATATTGTCTTGAACTCACTATCTTGGCTAAACTGGCTGGTCAGTAAGCTTCAGGAATCTACCTGACACTGCCTCCAAAGTGCAGGGATATGAGCATACAGTACTAGGTCCAGCGTTTCCCACGAATTCTGGGAGAATGAATTGAAATCTTCCTTTTTCATGGCAAGATCTTAAATGACTGAGTCATCTCTTCAGTCCTATCTTTTTCTTAAACTAATACCTGATAACATGTAACAGATTCTCTGGAAGTTACAAAGGCCCTGTGTGGAGCTTAGGGAAGGAAATGTCTTGTTTAATGGGTGCCTCCTGACTGATTTAGCAATGTCTCATTTTTTTTTATGGTCACACTTGATGGCAATTACATTTTATCTATGCAATGGGACTGTAGAAAAAAATCAATTAAAATATTTTGATGGAGTCTGGAAACCTCCATAATTAAATGCTGTATATAAAAGTCATTAGTACAAGTATCTTAGACAACCCTAGAGATGGAGGTGGATTTTTGTGGCACTATTTTCTGCCTGGTTCTGGGGCTGTAGATGGAGGGTGCTCTCTCCAGGTACAAGGTGAGCAGGTAACTTGTTGTATCTTACAGCTGCATATTGCATTTCTTTGATTTTTCCCATTAATCCAACATATTCGTCTTCTCTGCCCTTAAAACAATAATGGTAATGGAAGATGTGAAAAAATAAAAGCAATCTTAAAGCGATTTTAAGATTTTCTTAGTAAAAAAGTATTTATTTGTATTTTTGTATGCTTGTTTTTCTATATTTTCCAGTGACTAACAGGCTAGAGAAGGAATGCCAAATGCCTGGGAGGAGGCTTCCCAGCATGGGTCTAAGAACTGAATTTGAATCTTCTCAGAGAAGAACAGGCAAGCCATAATTTCTGGACTACTTTTCAGTATTTTTAAAAATAAAATTGTTTATTTTCTTTAACTGTTAAGATGATTTATGACCATTATAAAGAAATGCTGTAATGAAAACTGAGTAAAGAGCACAGAATGGTCCATGATACCAATACGTGGGTGAGAATCTAGTTTATTCTTTGCTGTTTTATTTATTTACCCAAATATCTAGATGGGTTTTTGATAAAAAGGTTCTTAAGCTAGTAGGTGAAAATTGGCAATAAAGACTGTTTTGTCATATGAAGTTTATATGTTTACAATTTTATTAATTTTTTTCTTTTTAATATGCCTCTAAATTTCTGACTGATTTGTGTTCTCAGGCTGTTGTTTGTAAGCTGTGTTCATTATTTCAATATTAAATTATTAGCATGAATTAATTGGAATTTTAATTGCCAGAAAGGTGAACAATGTATTAATCACAAATTCCTGAAGTGCCTTTAGTTTGATAGTGCCAATGATACCAACATAACAATGCCCTTTTATATTAGATATTGCTTGTCTGTATAATTTTCTTTTCCCTAAGGGCTTTCAGATCATGATCTATATTTGAAATATTAATACATCCCTGAATAAAGGAGTTCAAGATGGTTTTAATGTGTACACAATGGTTCATGTTGGATCTGTCAATGTTGATAACCATGTTTTAATTGCACAGAGCTTATTTTTTTCTAATTGTAAGAATGTCTTTATTGGTATGCCCTTCTATAATGGGCTTCTTTATTATGCAAATACATTTTACAGTGATCAGAAAATGCACCCTTAATGCATAATTTCTATCTTTTCACTTGTCTTATAAATATTAAGTAAGTTGAATCTACCTGTACTAATTTAAATTGTTAAACATACCTGACCTGGTAATTTCTAATGAATGAAATGCTTCCAAAACTATTTTAAATACCTATTATAAGATTCAGTTACAATATAGCTCATTAAGAGACAGAATACTAGTAATAAAAATAATAAAACTATATAAATAAAAGCTTATACTTGGGAAGAGTAGTTCATTTTTAACATCATTTTTTTATTGTAGATATAATATAGCATTAGGAAATCCATTTTTACCTTATATGTATTAAATATGACATTGGGCATCTTTCTCTTCTACTACCTTTACTAAAGTTGGAAGCTATAATCTACAAATTCACTTATATTCTATTTTCAATTTGGAGGGTTTGTGGACAATTCTAGGAAACAAAATAAAAAACCTAATTACTTTTTATCTTTATTCAAATGACATTTTTTCTATAATGAAGGTATTAGATCAACTAAAATGTAAAAGCTGCTATGTTAATTACTTATCATTGAACAATTTAGTTTTATAAGAGATAAGTTATTCATTACTTTCTCTGTGAGAGGAAGAGAATAAATCTTAAAGTATCAACCAAAATATAATATATTGAGTTTTTTCTGAGCATTTGTTCTTATACATTTCTAATTCAAAACAGTATATTTTCTATTTCTTGAGGACCAGTTTGATGGTGCCATAATGATTCTATAAGTAGTATAATGACCACTACTGTGTGTTCTTTTAAACTTATATTGTGTAAAGTAAAATGATTGCTCACAGCCTGACCTGCTCTATACATGCTCTATACATAAGACAATTGGATTAAATATAAATTATTTCTACGACACATACCCTTAAGCAGAGTACTGAACCATAGGTTTGTATTCACTTTTTCATTGATTAAATGTTTTTCATATTTTCTTTCTGTTGTTAGCATAAAAGGAGTCAGTAGAAATATCAAGGTGAAATCCCACATTAATGGATGAAGAAGTTGCCCAGTGAACACAAGTGAGCATCAAGCCATTCGTCAAGGACCAAGGATAGGCTTTGAGTGAGGAGGTAAACATCACAGTGGAGGCTCACTGGGTTGATGGCAGTCATCCAGGTTAGGAAGAGGAATGCAGGGGAGGTGTGCCATGCTTGCAATTCTAGTACTTGATAGTCCAAGTTCAGCCTCAGCTAAACATTAAATTAGCTGTGTGATGTTCTGACTCCGAAAGTACTGAACAAAACAACTAAACAAACAAAATAAACAAACAACAACACAAAACCAATATTCAGACTGGTATTGGAATCATTTCTGCTAAGAGGAGACAGAAGTCTTTAACAACTCTCATCATCCATTGAAGGATCGGTATGTTTTAGGCATGTAAATATAGTGTACTTTACATTGTAAGTCCAAAGAAAATGGGTATGCAAAGGATTGTGGAATCAAATGCAGCAACAATCAGGCAGGCATGCACATCAGCAAGCAATAAAGCCGTGCAACCAAAAGCAACCTTTTTATTCCTTGAGCCATGTTGAGCTGCTTCTGTACATCACTATCCACTCTAGAGAAGAGTGGTCTTTCCTCAGGTAATTCATACTGTAAGGCCCTCCTAGATCCACTCAGAACAACATACATTGGTTGATTCCAGAACAATCAAGATAAAGCTTTCAGTCTAAGTACTTCCCCTAGATCATACTGCTATCCAGTTCACAACGGAGGCTAAATCTCAGCATTTATGACCTTCTATTTCTTGTTGACAATGGGATCCTACCACAAGGTATCTGTGAAAATACAATAGCTAAATTTATATGGATAGCACCGATTGATAACATTATTAGAAAAAAGTATGCCAGCATCAAGTGAGCTTTAATTTTATTTTGTGAGGGACAGACATTTTCAGCTTCCCTAGGCATGAATGTTTTTCATGGTATAAACATTTTCCTGATGTATGATTTAGCATATAATGTTAATGAATATTATTGCATTATGAAATAAACATATACAAGTTTAGATTAGTCAAAAAGAATTCAGAAAACGATGGTTGCCAGAGACTAGAATTGACCCCAAGTAATAGCCTTGACTCTCAGGTTAGCAACCACTGTGACTGAAGGGCTTTCTTGGGGATTAATGATAGTTGGGCTCCTCTGTTAATTAAAAATGTCATTCTGTTTCAAGATGTGCTTTCAAGATGTGAAAATCTCTGTTTTCCTCCTTGATGGTTCACAATAATAATTAATTCATAATGAGGAAACTTAACAGAGTTTGACAACATGTTCTTGGGGAGGAACTTGAAAAGGACTTCAAAATAATTATCTGAAGCATATTGCAACAAAATTAGGATGCAGAAAATTAGATCAAGAATATTAGAAATAAAAACATGTCCAGTTGTGAGGGTGTTTTTTAAATAAAAAGACATATTTTCACTTCAAATTGTTATTAAAATTTAATGTTAGCAGAATGACTTTAATTATGGTATTTTCTTATACAGATGCCACTTTGTTTCATTTGAATTTGTTTCCCATTAGGACCTGCCTCTACTCTGCTTTCTGCTTTTATGTTATTCCATTTCTCTCTTTCCCTTGGCTTTTCACATCTCTTCTTCCCTTCAATGAAACAATCAAGTTATACAACTCCCCCACAAATAAACACACACTCATGCTGATAATATTAAATCTTGGTTCTATATATGAGAGAAAACATTCAATATTTATCTTTTAAGTCCAACTTTCTTAGATTAAAATATCAATATCCAATGCCATCTTCAATTTTTTTTCAAATATTATTGTCTTATTTTCTTTATGACTGAATATAATTCTATTATGTCTCTCTATATAGTATTTATTCATTAATTACTTGGTAGACATATATTCTGGTTCCATTCCAGCCTATTGTGAATAGTGCCACCATAAATTTAAATGTACAGCTCTCTGTGGTGGGTCAAATATAGTTCTTCAGAACTATACTCATGAATGACATAGTTGGGTTATATGGTTAGTCTGGTTTTAGTGTCTTAAAAACATCTCCGAACTAAAATTTTAGTTTGTACCCCACCCCCAGTGTTTTAGAGTTCTGTTTTCTCTGCTTCTTCTCTGTTATTTGTGTCACTTGTCTCCTTGAAAGAGCTATTCTTTTAAGTTAGACAGAATCTCAGAGCAACTTTAATTTTCATTTTCTGGATGGCCAAAGAAGTTGAACACATTTCACGTGTTTACTGGCCATATGCATTTCTTCTATAAAACTGTCTATTTAGCCCATTAGCACACTTACTGAGTGGATGATTTTTCAGGTGTTTAATGCCTGCAGTTCTTTAAATAAATATTCTAGAGATTCTTATTTTAATAAAATTTAAATCTAGCTTTATATAGCTTACACAAATACTAATAATAGTAAAAGTAAAAGTTAAATTAAAATATTAACAAAGAATTGTAGTCATATTATTCATTGTTACAGCTCACAAAAGACTTGACCATAACTGATCATTATTTATAAAACAACACAGCATAAAAATATATAAAGCAAAGATCAACACTAAAACAACATTTCATAGTAGTACAATAGGGAAGCCTGGGACCCATCTCTCAGAGCCTGTCAGGTCCAATAGATGACAAATGACAAATGTTATATGGGCAGGTTCCGTATAAGCACAGTGGAGTTAGAAAACATTAAGTCTGGAATGGAGGCAAAAGAACAAGTTCTCACACAGCCATTCTACTACATGTAGACAAGCTAAAACACTCAAGAACACAGAAAATAGTAAAAGGTCTAAAACAATTCAGAATGATACTTTTGAAAAAGTATTAATTTCCATGTATATGATTTATTTAACTGTAACTTGATGTAATTATGCTTTGAATAATCAATCTAAACAGTAGGCTAGAAAACTATTGAAAGTTGAATAGTTGAATAATTAGTTATCTAGAAGAAACTGGCCTCAGAAGCCAACTTTCCTTGTGACTCTTACTGTGAGCCACCACTGCTAGGAAGAAGCCCATTGGGAGCCCCAGAGTGAAGGTAATTCAAACAATTTCCCATTCTCCAACAGAATCAAAGAATTTATGTTCCCAAAATTAGACTTTCATGAGATCAAAGAAAACAGTATTAAGGCTTGTCATTTAGTGTATTTAATATTAGCATATCAGGGCTTCTGGTATTCTCTATCCACCTGCTTGGGAATTATTAGTACTGCAGTGTGAAAGTGGTATCTACAGGATATACATTGCTGCATTTGCAAGTGGAAGGATGAAATCAAACTTTTGGGTGTTTTGATAGTAAAAAAAATGAAGAATGAATGTCAGTTCCATCACCTGTGGGATCCTATGACACATTCATGTTTAAAGATAAAATAATACAGAGCTGTTTTTCACAATACCTCCATATGTTTCATACTTCAACAGATTTGTGGGAATTGTGTGTGTGTGTTATACAGTAATGCATACTCAGATATTTTTCATTTATCAGAAACAAAAGCATATGTAATTCTGTATTGCTTTGTTCTTGTTTTTTTTTTTTGTATTTACCAACAATATTGTCTCTTCATATAAACATTTGCCATTCCTAGCTCATTCTTCAGCTCATTCAAACTTCTCTCACATTTTACTACACTGAAAACCCTCAATTTTGCTCTAATGCTTCAAAAATAGTTTTTATTTTTTGTGTCTGTTAAATTCTTGCTTGAGCCTTTTTGCTTTTAGTCTGGAAAAGGCATCTGTCTGCTTTCCATGGCTGTTTTTAAGAAGTCATCAGACAGACTTGTATCACGTTGTAAAGTTTGAATATCAACATTTTGAGGTATCTTAAAGCTAAGTATCTTTCACCATTTCTTTAACATTTTCCTGTCCAGAAACTTTTACTGGACATGTCAGACTAATCATCTCACTTACTCCTGATATTCCTTAATGTGTTCAATGTTTAATATATATTTTGAAAATAGTATACTGTTTGAAAATCATTACTATCTCTGATACCATTCACAGAAGGAAAAACAAGTCATATGATCAAACCATTGTGAACCCTCTTCAATCATTGGGCAGAATCTATACTAAAGTATATTAAAAACTGTAAATTAATGACATTAACATTACATACACATAGAATCAAAACATTTCACACACACACACACACACACACACACACACATCAACCAATCCATAAATAAATAAATACACCAACAAAAAAAATAGGCTGAGAGAAGGAGAGAAAGAAAGCTACAGGGATACACTCAAAGGGCAGCAACAGGGACACAGTTACAGTGCAGGAACAGGGACACACTCACAGTGTAGGAATAGAGATGCACTCACAGTGCAGGAAAAAAGACATGCTCACAGCACATGAAAAGAGACACACTCACATTGCAGGAACCTCTATGCTGTTGTTCAGGGAGTTTGGTGTGTTGTTAATATTTCTGTCAGAAGAATTGTTCTCTAGTAATTTACTTTGCAGTGATTTCACTTTTCATATTTTATAGTAAGGTAGGGCATCAGGAGCTTGCATTAAGATGTGAAGAAATGTGCTACAGGTAGATATATCATGCAGTATCCTAGCAAATAGTCACAGAAAATACATTTTAAGAAAAACCTTAAGGAAGAGTATTTGTTGGCATTAGATAATAGTTGTTTAATTATTCATTTTGAAGTGATATTTCATTCCTCTCCCTCTGTAATGTGATTAGCTACTTATACGACTTCTGAGAATATGTGTTCAGATCTAGTAGAGTTTCATAGGTGGGATGGGAAGCTGGTCAGGAGCACTGGGCTAGGAATGGGAACCAACACAGCAGGATCTGGGCAGGCAGCCACACTCAAACTGAAGAAAAGGTCTTATATGGAAATAAACATTTAGCTTCCAAACTTTACAAAGGCAACATTCCTGCACACAAGTTGTGTTAATTGTCAGAACAAAAAAAAATTGGAAAGAGGAATTTCCTTCAGCATGGCTATGAACACTCTCAAATTACAGGAAGACACTGAAAGGGAATGGAATTTTTTCAATTCCTAAGCAAGTGATGTATAGTGTGCTGAAAAACATTTATGCTCCTTCAGAATCCTTTTTGTGTGTCCTAGATTCCAACAACTAAAATTTCTTTTTCATGATATTTAATTGTTTATACTTTTAGAGTAATTATTTGCTTAACTAGAAAAACCTGCATTTTCATCATGAAACAAAATACTTGACTTAGGAATTCTTTGTAGGAGCAGATTTTCTTTCTTTTAAAGAACTGTACTTTTGTGTAAGCTTAAACCATAAAAATATGTTTTAGATATAAAATACCATGTGTATATTCACCTGGAAAAAATTTAAGTTAATTCCAGGATATCAAATGGTAAACAAATCTCTAATGGGAGATTTCTGTTTTTAGATAAGACATTGTAGATACAAAACATAATGGATAAACAGTCTGATCTAATGCCTCAGAGATTAGGGTAAATTATATAATCTCTCTTGGCCTTCATTTATTCATCTATAGACAAAATAATAGTTAGCAAAACAGATATTTACCATAAGACTAATTCAAATTTAATACAAATTTCATGAATATGTGGTATTTGGTGAGTCCTTGTTTTATTTTCTAAATTTAAAGAATAATCTATTAAGTGTTTTCCAGCCTCCTAGAAACTGGGAGAAATCTAGTCATATGTCATTGTTGACAGAATTTTTCCAATGTAGCCAGTTATCAGTCAAATATAGAAATTCTGTCATATATTCACATTTTTTCAAACTTTTATAATTTCATAGGTCACAGTGCCTGTTTTCAGTTAGACTCATGTTCTCTCCACATTGTGCAAACCCCTGTTTTTTTTCTTGAAGTTTTCTTGTCTCCCTTGCTACATTACCAGGAATTCCTGCCTTCCCTCCCCCTTCCCCCCTTTCCATGGTGTGATGTACATCTACTTCTTCTGGTGACCTTTCTTTATCTGGCCAGTTAAAATCAACTTTGTTCTTTTAATATGCTCCGATAGCATTCTTGATCCATGACAATGGATTCCTGTTAAGGAATCATGAGCAAAAAGCTTAGCAAAAGACATATTTAAACTCTGAAGAGTCATCATGAACTTCAGGTATGTAGAAAGGAAAGGACAACATGAGTCTTTTAAAGTGGTTGCATTATAGTTCAGAGTGAGATCACAACTTTCATGTTTTAGAACATGGACACCATTCATGCATCTTCCTGGTAGCACCACAGGGCAAAGAGAGAAGTCTACAGAAAGGCTTAAGGAGTTAAGTGGGTGAAGATTCAATTAAAGAGTTTCTGTCTCAGCCAACTTTGTATTTATCATTAATGCTGGCTTAAAACAACTCCACTGTGCATTTTGCATCAACATTACTTACACAACCTTTGCCGTGCTCCTTAGAAAGTACTTCCAGATAATAGCCTCAAAATTACACACTAGACAGATAACTGAGAGTTTTATTCAGACCAGACCTTGAGCATTTGTATTATGACTACTGTGCATATATGTCTCAGGAGTCTTCATGGAAGATATATTGCCTGTCCTATTGTCAATTACAATTTTCTTAGGAGGCACTGAATCGAACAAAGATTAGGTATAGAGCAAGATCACACTATCTAATAATGACTGGAAACTATAATTTTTCTCAAAACACAAGTGTTATCTTTCTTGTCTTTTGATGTTCTTATAAGCCTAAACCAAATTATATTAAGAGCATGAAAACAATATGCTAAACAACTTTATTTTCCTGCTTCCACATGAACATTTTACAGTGTTAATGTCTGATACCATTGTAGACGTTGAATGAGTAACTTACATTATCATTGTCAAAACTCCTTTGGACTCTACTTAATTCACACACATATTTGTGAGTTCTAGTTTTGATTGTCCACATTTTATAAAATTTCAAATTAACCATTTGATTTATTCAGTCTCTCCATAAATGGAAACAAGAAGATTTGAAAAATCTACACCTGTCAGTCACTAAGATATTTCAATTTGTCACTCAGACAAGTAGAATATGCTGCAGGGATTGATGCTACTCAGTTTTAAATATACAGCCACAGAACACCACATTCTCACTGATGTGGCAAACATATTATGAAAGAAGTTTTATAAAAATATTTTCCTATTTCTCATTATTCTAAGACTACCTTTTAAAAAAGACAATTAGAACAATTATAAATGGAGCAATGCCCAGAATTTTAGCTCCACTACACATAAGTGAACTTTTTTGAGATTTTCCAGGCCTTGAATATCAGCAAACTTCTTTTGCCTAAATTGTTGCTAGGCATATATTTATAGTAGTTCTTAAAATAATCCAACTAGCACACATTCTTGATTAATGTCATTAGAATCTATTTTGTAAAACTGTGATTACACTATTTAAAAATAGGTATATAATATTCAGTTCATGGGCACCATTAAACTATTATATGCTAATGTATAAATGTGTGAGTCTGAAATTTCTGTCATACTTCCTAATTTAATTTATTGTCTATGAAAAGTTCTAATAAGCCACTCAGTCAATTGCACATGCACATTTTATGTTCAAAAAGAAAATATTATGGCATTCTTTGGGGGAAATTTTAATTCACCATATTACCTTTTATTTTTTATAATAAATTTTCTAGGTGAGTTACTTTGGAGATATTTACATACTGAAAAAGTTCCACACAATTGCACTGTCCATTATAGTTTTAAGAGTTTGCAAATCCTTTTTACGTGGTGCCCATATTAGAAGGTGTCTCACCTAACTACTAATGACATCATTTTAGTGATAATATCTACAAAGTAATACATCTGACATGACACCAGACTGCATCTGCAGTGACATTTATTTGTCCACATTTAAGCTTAAAGGCTTATAACTCTCTTCTGGGTGTTTTATGAATTCATTACAAATATAGTTTGGCTTCAATGTTGACTGCAAGGAATTAGAATTAAAAAATAATGAGCATTTTGGAAGCTTTAGAGAATTAGAAAGAAGTTCCTAAAGGATTCTTTGCTTTTAAGACAATAGTAATAAGTTACTGTCTCAATAGTTGATTTGCATTCTCAAACCCACTACCATAAGAATAATGAAATGTTATGGCCTAGTATTCTGGGAATAAACTGTTTGTATAGATAAAGAGGAATCTGAACAGATGTATACGTATAACTTGCCATTGTACATAAGCTGACTACTCTGATTGAACTGGAAATATGCATATGAGTACTATAACAGTATTTCTCTAAAACGAAAATACTGGAAGGTACTGGAAGTACTGGAAGTACTGCCTGCACATCTTAAGAGTTGTTACTGTCAATAAAGAGCTGACTGTTAGTAAGTCTTCAGTCAGTTAATATCTTAAATATGACTTTTGCTCAAAGGAGTATACAAAGAATAACCATTTAACATCTAAGCTTCACTAAATTTATGTTTATAAAAAATTTGGTGAAGAAATTACCTTTCTGTAATTCTTGGTATGGCTGTGTCACTCTGTGTTATGTGTGTGTGTGAGTGTGTGTGTGTGTGTGTGTGTGTGTGTGAGAGAGAGAGAGAGAGAGAGAGAGAGAGAGAGAATCTGGAGAGATATGGGAGAAGTATATTTATTTGTGTAAGGGTACAGACGTGCCATGGTATATGTATAGTGTGAGTGCTTCTGGCAAAGCTTTCTCCGCCTTCTTCTGCAGGAGTGCTGATATGATGGACAGGTGTGACTGTATGGAACTTTTACACAAGTTCCTGGATCAGAGCTCAGGTAAAAGGATTGCTTTCACTCACCATCTCACTGGCCCTATTAGAGTTTCTAAGAAAGCAGAAGACACAAATGTCAAAAAAATCAAAGTGAGGAAAGGTAAAAATTCTCCAAACTATAATTACCTATTCATGGCAATTAGAGGTTAACAAATCTATCTGTTTTGTATCTGAAATCTGTTGCTATTCACACTGCCTTGAAAGAACAGTAACAATGAAAGAAAAAGGATGTTGTTAGAAGGTGACCCCTCCAGTTCTGCATCCATTATTGGCATTAACATGAATTAAATAATAGCAGGACCCCCATTTTTCCCATTGTTCAGCTTCGAATATTTTTTTCCAGAGTCTTCCTATTTGTACTTATTTCTTAAGTAAAATGAGATTTATGCTCCTATTGTGCAGACTGGTTTTCAAATCAACAGACCACAGAGACCTTCCGAGAGCTGGGTTGACTTGACTTGAAAAAGTGAGTCTTTCTGAAACTGAGTGAGCACAATGATACTGCAACTTGTAACAGTGTTTATGGTAAAGCCTAATGCAGATGTTCAGTTTTGTTAAGTGTTGCTTGGTCAAAAAAGTCCTGTGTAAGAACTTCCCTACTACAACTTAGACATCATTTCATCCTTCTCCTAAGGAGAACTGTAAGCTTGGTCTGGCCATAAAAATAAAGTTTGTGCTTGCAATATTTTGGTATTAGTTCACAGTTTTCAACATCACAACAATGTGATTTGAAAAGGAAGCTACAGAAGTATCTGGCAGGGATTGGAGGAAAAAAAGAAAAGAGTGGGAAACAGGGTATATTGTAATACAAATAATAAAATAAAAATAATACATGGAAAAAGAAAATTGATAAAATTCATAAAATTAAGTCATAACAAAAATTTAGAATGTCTGAAAAATAATATTAAAAGTAAAGTGAAATTTGTGTTTTTCTTAGTTGATATATTAACTGAATGTTAGTCCAGAATAATAATAGCAAAAATTGGGTAATAACAGTGCATGGATAAGAGGAATCTTTGACAGCATTGTCATAAGAGATGTGTGGAGGGGTTAGAGCTTGTACCACCTCTGATTTGCATGTCAAAGCAATCGCAAATGAGGTATAAATGCATACTGTGCAATGCAGGAAAAGCACAAGCTATTTAAAGAGAAATATGTTTGATCTGCGAAGAGGAAAGAAGTGAAATCTTATAAAATGCTCAATTTAAATTAGTGGAGACAGAAAATGGAACAAGAGGTACCATGCTGACACTTAATTTAAAAAGCTGGAGTAGCTTTATTGGTTTCAGGCAAAACTAACTTCATAGCAAATAAAATTATCAGAAATAATGAGAGGGAATTTACTTAAATGATAAAGGACTTAGTTCTCTAAGAAGATCCAACAAACCTTTACTTGCATGCTTGCAACAAAATGTCAAGACACATGAGGCAAAAACAGCCAGAGGTAAAGGAGGGATGAGTGAGTCCTCTTCTCTAGTTGGAGACTTCAGCATCCATCTCTCAGTGATTGATAGACCAAGCTGACAGGAAATCACTAGGACATTATTGCTCTGCAGTACTTTCAGTATCTTTCAGGCACTAAGACCTCGGACAATATTAGCTGCATGATAGTGCAGTAGTCACTTCATCTTGTTTGGATCCATCTTCTATAGATAACTAACTGTAGAGAAAAAAGGCTGAGACAGGGCTGCCTGTGTGAGCAGGGATTGTAGCAATACATTCTTAATGATCTCCAGTATTGGAAACTGAGAGAGTAACTAGGAAAATATAAATACACAGACTATCACAACTGATTTTCCCTCAGTTCATTCTCTAGTTTCAGTACCTTGGTTTCTAGTTGATGTTTTTTCTCTGTCTGTATTTTTTTTTTTAATTAACAAAATTGTAACTGAAAGAAACAGGCTGAATAGAAATAAACTGAAAAATTCTTTAAGTAAGCTTGAATGTATATGAACCTTAGCTTTTAGTCAGTGTGAGACTAGGCAAATTCACCTTACTACCAAACCCATGTGTGGGTTTTTATTCTATTTTAAATATATTTTATTCTAAATATCTATGACACACAAATTAGTAAATTAGCAAGACCTAAATAGGCCCCCTACACTGAGCCTCTAGATTCACCTATTCTTTACCATACAACTAGACTTGGCCCTTTATCTCAAGGAATTAATTAGTGACTCTAGTAAAGGCAAGAAGGATCAATTGTTTATTTAGTTTTTTCAGTTGTCTTATACTGCATATTCCAGTATGTCTTTAGAATTTATTTCGAAAACAGGCCTTATGAGTGTTGACTGTCAAAACTCAAAAGCAAAATTAGGTATGCATTTTTCATGTTTGAGTTGATTAGATTTTCAGTTGTATACTATGAAAAATGAAAAAATAGAACTTGTATAAACATGTATTATTTGTGATTTATAAACTTACAAAACACACACATGCACTGAAACAATGAGACCACATACTAGTAGTATATTTTTAAATCCTTGAATGTAATGAGTGAATTGGAATTATGGCTTGTGTAATTGAAAGGATAAATTGGTTTAGGTCATTTAAAAACATGATGATACAGCGATACACCCAGTTGTTGATAGAAGACACTATGTGCATTGTTTGCATCCTAATGCTGAACTTCTCTTGTTGAATAGAACACATCCCTATGAGAAAGGCCTCCATGAACTTTACATTCTACAGTAGTAGAATCTACCCTTGTGTTTATCACCTACCATTCCTCTAGGCCCTATTCCTGAATTCTGTTTGTCAGCCAATAGAACTTATTCTTATTTAAAAGACACAGGTGCCTTGTTACCTTGCCAGAGAGTTTCTATGTAGCTATGCCTAAAGGTTTGTTGTAATTGTCACAGGGAACCCATTTCTAAGGTTTTGCTATGCTTAAATATGCAAGAAGAGTCAAACATCAGGTCAATTTCTAGAAGATTTGGACTCAGTACCTGCAAAGAGGGTCCTGAATTAAGTTTCATTCTTCACCTTCTGTGAATTGTCTCATTGTGGAATGTGAGGCTTGATGGGAGGTCTTCCCAAAACAAGATAATTTAGCATACTTCCTATGGGATGCAAAATAGCCAATATAGCCAACAATAATCATGGGACTGAGAGATGGTTTAGCAACTAAGACTCTAGTTGGTCTTAGGGCCCAACACCCAATATGCTGATTCATAATTGTCTACTAGTTCAATTCCATGGAATACTATACATTAATTTGACTTCTGTAGGTAACAGACAAGTTATATACACGAAAGCAAAACACTCATCTACTATAAATGAAAAGTAAATATATATTTAAAAATAAATTTATGCCTTTAGTTAAGATTCCCAGGACAGGGTTGGCCTGCTTATATTAACCTAAAAATATCTTTTATTGTTTGTAAAAAAAATATGAAAAATATTATAATTTGAGTATAGTATAACACAGCAAATAAGTCAATCAGACACACGTAAAACATAAATAGTTTAAAGTTCAGGTCCCTCACTTAGGAGTAGGTTCCTTATTAGGTGGATTTGTGTTTTGCACTGAATATTTACCTTGTGGACCAGGGATTTAAAAATCCAGGTTTTAGTTGCTAAAGCACCTCTCAATCCCATGATTATTGCTTCTTAGAATTGGGCCTGGGCCTTGGGTGCAGCAGAGAGCAGAATGAGCCACAGGACCTTGAAAGAAATGTCAATAAAAGTGTGCTAGATACTTGCTGGCGAGTGATCATCATCCCACAGATGGTGGGGCACATCTAAATTCAAAGATGTGCAGTCTAGTATTACACAAATGAATGATGGCCTCTAGTATGCTTTTTCAGATAATCTCTGCAGCAAGAAGTGAGGATATTTGACGTATATGAGCTAATAGCATGGAAAATGCTGTCAAAAGCATATTGAATATAGATATGCTAGGTAGTGGATGAGAAAAACAGAAGGAGAAACAGAAGTTGGCCTGTGAAGCCCTAAAAATAGTGAAACAAACATCTTTGTGTATTTCCTCTAATAACATCATATCGTACGTATTTTCAGATGCCTTGCTGAGAAACTAAAATATAACCTGTTTAAGAAGATCCACAGCTTGAAACTTAAAATGTACTTTCTGAATTCTGTTCCTAATTCTTACATATTTTTTGGTATTTTGATTCTAAGTGTTTTCTATTCTTGTCAACTGATATATTTGGATTGATAAAATTGTGGATAAATTTTAGTAACAAATGATAGCATTAAGCAGATATAAGACCCATGAGATATCAAACACCAAGTTTAAAGTATTTTTTCCTCTTCAGTTTTGCTGGTCAGTATCTTTCTGCTATTTTTAAAATATTGGACATTCGAGTGAAGGAAATCTTTAATGAAATACAAACAATTTAACCAGTGGCTTTGAGAAAATTACTCTATTCTCTAAATCGCAGACTTCCCATTAATACAGCCTAAACGTAACAGTTTCTACCTCAGAGATGTGAATTAGAAATGAGATAATTCAGGCCTTGCTAAAAACTTGTGAATTCTTATAGTGATGATGCTTAGGAAAATTCATTTTAAAAATGTTTAAAACAGATTTGTGGTAAAAAAAAAAAAAGAAAAAAAGAACGTAGTAAACATGTATAAAGTATCAAACTCCAATGAAATCATTGCATTCATTTAAAAGAATTAAATTGAGTCCAGTATGTAGCTCATTTCGTAGGGAGTTTGCCTAAATTGCAGGAAGCCCTGGATTTGACCACTAGCAGCCCATGAACATCATGGTGGTGTCTCTAATGTCTGCCCTCAGAGCTTGAAGACAGGTTCAAATTTATCCTTTATTACATATTAAGTTTGAAGTGAACCTAGGGCTATGAGAACTTCTTTCACTCTCCCATAATATATAATGTTCAAAAGAAAAATTTAAAACAATAAAATGAACTGTCAGCACAGAGGACGTCTTATGAAAATGATACTGCCCACATAAGAGAAGCCTGTTTGCCCTTTACCCAACTCAGCATCTTTTCTTTTCCTAGGACCGTGCCATCCAGGATGCCAAACTTTCCATTTGTTCCTTTCATAATGTCTTACTATCATGAATATCAGGCTGAAAATAAATGTTTAATTTTTCTCTCTGAGGTCTCAAGAATGAAGTCAAACCATGTTGTGGACTGAACTTTCTCATTAGGTGTTACACAGAAGAGGTGAGCTCATGAAACATTCATTGCTCCAGATTACAGCTCCTGAAGACTTTTGTAAAGCAGCAAAAGTAAACAATCTAAATATAATGGAGGATCTAGTCTCTGTCACAAATATTTTTTGTGTTATTAGAGCAAGAAAAAAGTTATGAGATATAAGTCATATTTATGTGTTTGCACTTGTAGTTTTCAATAGCTATTCATAAAACGGGTAGTGGGCTACTTTTGACTACTTGCTATTGGCTTTTGTTCTAATTTATACACTATTCTATTCTATTGTGCAAGTATAAAAGGAATTGTAGGGGGAGTTTCCAAGTCCCTAATTGTTTGATTGGCTAAATAAAGACAGCAGAAGCCAGTCGTTAGGCGAAGACATGGAGGTAGGTTTTCCGTGTCCGGGAGAGGAAGAGGACAGGAGAGGAAGAGGACAGGATAGAAAAGGTGGCCCTTTTCAGCCAGGTGGTGGAAGGAGAGGAGACAGGCAACATGTAGCCTCGCTAGCTCAGGTTACACCCAGTGGTTTCTGGAAATGCCACTGGCAGAATTCCAACATAGAATAACTGATGAGGTTAGGACAATACATTCCAAGCCCAATGGTTCTAACATCTGACTGATTTTGCACATTAAGGTTGTCTGATGTTTTTCATTCACGACAGTTCAGGTGGGCAAGAAAGAGGGTGCAGCTGTGGGTTGGCCTCACCTACGTGGGTGGATGGTCATGGTTGTTGGTAGCTCCAAGAATTCTCAGGAGGGACAGATGCAGGGCGGCATAGCAAAGCCAGGCAGAGGAACAGACAGTGGTCTTGGAAAAAGGCCAGCCAACAACATGCCAGTAGCTGTTCTCAGAGCATAGCCGGGAATGCACTCCTGGCTTTTGTAGGAAAAGCATTAGTTAGCAGACAGGCAGCTGCTAGTCCCAGAGCCTAGCTGGAACAAATGTGGAATTTTAAAAATTACATGCAATGGGGAGTTACTTTTATTTTTTATTGTTTTGTTGTTATGGGTATATACTTGCATTTTGCTACAATTAAATTAAGCTTCAATTTTTGAAGTAATTAATGAGAAAAGAAATAGTGAAATACCTAATATTTGCATTACTAAGAACTTTAAAGAAAAAAAAACATAAGATATAGTCAAATACTTAGATAAGACAACAAATTAGTTAAAGAAGAATGTGCCCCTAATAGATTGAATTTTTAAAATTCCACTACATCGTATTTTTCTTTCTGTCTGTCTTTCTGTCTGTCTGCCTGCCTGTGTTTTTCATCTATCTATCTATCTATCTATCTATCTATCTATCTATCTATCTCTGATGAAAACTGACAGGTGAATTTTAACATTTTTTTTACTTTCTTAATTTGGTATTTTAATTAGTGCTTAATTTAACCAGTGTCCCTCCCAGTAGTTCATCTTTCGGTTAACATACAAACTAGATGATAATATTCCGTAGTACGTATCAATGTGCTAAGCCTACATCTGCGTCCGCTCTCCTTTCTAGTCCCTTTTCTCTGTCTTCACTGGTCCCCTCCCTCTACCACCGCTTTCATTTCACATGCAAACATATACGTGTGCACATATAGGAGAGGAGAAGCTAGGTGATGAAAGAGAGAAAGAGGGGGGAGACAGGGAGGCAGATGTTCATGTATCTCCACCAGTCAAAGAATTTTAACATTTTTAAAAAGTTAAATAATTCAAAAGACATTATCTGAAGATGGAGGGTAAAGCATTCCCTACTAACTATTAAGACAACTAAACCGTGATGAAATAATTCATCATAAGGTTCAGTTGCCTATTTCTTAGTGTCTTTTGAAAGAAATCTAGAATTTTGTTAAGTGTGAGGTTGTCCACTTCTAATTTTGCCAGGTTTTCCAAAACTACCACTATAAACATCTATCCTGATTTATCTAGTAGATTAGAATCTTTCTGTTGAATGTTGATTTACTTTCAGTTTAAACAAGACATGATATCTTGGGGTTGGAGTATAGTCTTAAGCACAAACATAACCCAATATATATGAGTGATGGAGACGAGATCCCCCAGAACATTTAGATTGTTTACTCTTGCTGCTTTACAAAAGTCTTCAGGAGCTGTAATCTGGAGCAATGGATGTTTCATGAGAAGAAGGTGTTACTTTTCTGCGTAACACCTAATGAGAAAGAAACACCTAATGGTTTGACTTCATTCTTGAGACCTCAGAGAGAAAAATTAAACATTTATTTTCAGCCTGATATTCATGATAGTAAGACATTATGAAAGGAACAAATGGAAAGTTTGGCATCCTGGATGGCACGGTCCTAGGAAAAGAAAAGATGCTGAGTTGGGTAAAGGGCAAACAGGCTTCTCTTATGTGGGCAGTATCATTTTCATAAGACGTCCTCTGTGCTGACAGTTCATTTTATTGTTTTAAATTTTTCTTTTGAACATTATATATTATGGGAGAGTGAAAGAAGTTCTCATAGCCCTAGGTTCACTTCAAACTTAATATGTAATAAAGGATAAATTTGAACCTGTCTTCAAAATGCACTGGAGGTTTTTAAATCAATATAGTTAGGCTATCTTAGTCAAAGTACATATGAATTAAAACATTTTATTAGCCGAGTTATGTACAACAATGAGTTGCTTTAGACTCAGTCTGACCAGTGGCATGGGGGACTTGGTATAACCCTGATAATTTTGCTTACAGGATCTTTGGTAATACTCTTTAAATGTAATAGTGTCCAAATAAACTTTTTTTTGTTGGTTTTTTTGGTTTCTTTTTTGTAGGTAACACATACCCTCTATGTCTACATGACTTCAGTATGTTCTCTATGAATCTTCTTCCTTCTTTTTGGTTCACACATCCATTACATAAAGAAAATTTGCTACTTTGGGTTAAATTCACTGACCATTTCCTCAGAACTGTGAGTCAATGATTTTAGGAATGAATGGTCTATGCCTATGGTCAATCTCAGAAATGACTTATATATGACGCTGGAAAATGGTTCAACTAAATGCAATGCAAACTTAAAAAACATGACTGAAAG
The DNA here is from genome assembly GCF_011762505.2 of Arvicanthis niloticus. NCBI lineage: Eukaryota > Metazoa > Chordata > Mammalia > Rodentia > Muridae > Arvicanthis > Arvicanthis niloticus. The sequence goes on along the minus strand of NC_047671.1, from coordinate 68,553,615 downwards.
GCAAGACTGATTGTTTTCTTTCTTTAACCTACTTATTCATTAATTGGCTCTGTCCATCTCTGAAAATATTGCAATTAAGTTTTCAGAGTCATTTATTATATATTGTTATACAAGCTACAATAGAACTAGGTGGATGCTTTCATTGTAAGTGATTTTTGTTGGTCTCTATTTTTTTTATGATATCCAGATATTGCACAAATCTTTTCATGTTTTACACAGCACAACTGTTTGCTTATGTTCTTTCTATAAATTTGTAACTTTAATAAGCTATTGTTCAAATGATATAGTACAGCTCTATTTGTGTTTTGTCTTTTTAACTAAAAAGTAATACATTACATTAGTAATGTATTTAATTTAAAAATTAAAAATACATTAGTGTTTTTCTCATTTCTTAATTAAAATGATAGAATTTTTTTGTTTAATTATATACCCTTGATCATCTTAGTAATGCATCTCAATTGTCATAGAAATGACATTAAGTAATCTAAACATATTTTGTCACTATATATGGGTAACTAATTTCTTTTATTTTTTATTTTTTTATCTAACAAAAGATGGTCAGACTTCTTGCTAGCTTTCACTCATATTATTCCCCTTAACTCTGGCAATACATCATAACATATGGATCATAAAAATGCTTAATCTGTGTTTTAAAGAGTGTCAAGTATTTTTTTTTCTAGCCAACAGTCCAGGCAGTTCATTGCTTTGTCTTAGCTGATTTCAGAAGGAAGCAATATTATTTGAGTTCTGTTTTTCAACCCCTCTAATGATGGGGAAAGTTAAAATCACACATCCTGTGATACCATACTGTAACTTTATCCTGTTGCATAACTATTACATACATTAAAGCTTAAAATAATCACATTTTCATATCTCCTCCAATATTGCAAAATGGTTGAATGCAGTTGAGGGAGTCTTCCATTTTGAGCCTCCTGGGTATTAGCTGAGATTAAAACATTAAAGTTCATTCCTTCCATAAACAGGTTTACAACTCGTGATGGATCCTTAATAGGATCAGCTCATAGAGCATCTTGGTACTCTACCATAAAGTGTTCCCTTATGATGGGCTTGAGACTGTTCCATTCTAAGGTAGGCACAAAATGCAACTTGTATCTTTTTAAGTCTTGATTTTAGTAGTTTCCTCAAATCACTTTTATCAAATTCTACTTGTCCAAGCAAGTTTTCAGATCAAACCAAAGGCAATAATGAAGAAAAGCAAGCTGTGCCACCTGATCTCTGGAAAAGTATGTACACAGGATAAGAGGATGGGTACCAGGTGAGTCCATAGTCTCCATTGACTGAGCAGAAGGAGTTTGTAAACAGAAGTAACACACAGTGATACATTGCAAAGTGTCTATTTTAAAAATCCAGTGGCCTTTACCAGGAAGCAAATAATCAGGATAGAATATTGAAAGAAAGAAAGTCTACATGGAAGAAAGAGATGCCTAGCCATACTCTCAGAAGATTCTTTAGCATATGGATCACTTTTGATTATTTAAGAAGGCAGCCTTTGTACTATATTCCAAATTTTTGTTTTTTTTCTTTAAGTCTGTTAAGGAAGCCAGAGATCTAGGTTAGCCAAAATTAGTATTTAGGCAAGGATGTGTAATAAATAGACAATATAATAATTAATCATCATTAATTACTCATAAATTGTTGCTTGCACCCTGGACCATCTGCCTCCAGACTTTACCCTTGAAGGATGAGGATGAGGTGGTGCTGAATGGTTCAGACTCCTGGAGCAGGTGAGAACACTGGAGCAAGCTCATGAGAACACTGCTGCAAGCTTGTTTAGTAATTCTCGGTGAGTGCCCTTTATTCCTTCCACCCATATCCCATTGGTCCCAGGGAATAATCTCTTCCAAGTGGCAGTTACTGAATGGATGGCATTGTCTTCATCACCAATCTTTAGGCTCTCAGATAGTCTTCAATTAGGTCCTCATTCGGAAGTTGCATCCATGGATGCAGGGTCCTCTGACATTTATGCAGAGGAGGCCAGTGCTTTGTCAGTGGGACTTATCATTTCTCCTACAATAAATGAGTCCTTTCAAGACAGAAAAAATAATCTATTTAGAAGGTATTTAGTGTTTGTTTTAACTTGAGTCACAATTGGGAAAGATAATTTTTCCTTTTTAGTTCCTTTTCAAAATGGGATAGTAAAAATAGACTCCACTAGAGAGAGTCAAGTTGCTCTGAATTACATCTAAGTTTCCAGAGGGTTGAGGCTGGGAAGATGTCTCAATAGGTAAAGTGTTTGCTGCACAGCCATAAAGACCTGAGTTCTAATCCTCAAAATCCATGTTTTTTAGTGTGATATGTGATAGAGACAGGAGAATCTCTAGAAGTTCATGGGTCAGTCACACTGGATAAGACAACAGGCAAAGAGAGGGATCCTGACTCCAAACAGGGTGAGAGATGAAGACCAAGGTTGTCCTCTGATCACTATGTCCACACAGTAGCAAACATGGAGTCAGAACAGGTAAGTGACCTGCCTGCCCACAGAACTAGACCCTCTCCCTAGATCCCAGATTTGGTTCCCCAAGACCCCTTTTATTGCCCTGAACCCTATTCTGGCCCCACACCTGCATGCTACAGTGACCCTGCCCCCAACTCTGGTGGACTTCTACTACTCAGGTACAGGCCATGCAAGTCAGCAGAACAGGTAAGTGACACATCTGTCAGTAGAACTAACACACTCCTGATATTTGGTTCCCAAAGATAAGTTTCAATATCTTGCCCTTACCCCATCCTCTCTCATCAAGTCAGGCAGAGGTTCTCTGTCCAGGTGCAGTCAGTACCATTCAGAAAAACTGGTTCAGGCCACAACAGTTTGAAGAACACATGTGGGCTAAGAAAAGAAGAAAAAAGACAGATGAATGCAGGCATAGACTCCCAGCTGAACAAGAGACCACACCAGCCACCAGAAATGAAACACAGCTAGGTGGCCCACAATCAGCCTCCTATATTTACTCAGTGCCCCTAATCCCCACTCCCCTTCTGATCACATTCCACCCTCCACTCTCAGGTAGAAATCTTATGCTTCATCAAAGGTCAAGCAAGCCACCATAAGTTCCCTCCCAACTTGGATAGAGACTCCATACTGGATCAGAGGTTATAGCAGCTGACAGAAATAACTGCCACAAAGGCCAGTAGACCAAAAAGGAAAGAGAAACCGAAGACCAAAACAGCCACGTAACAAAGACAAAACCGGAAATCAGCACCTAGAACTATAATTATCTGAAACTCAGAGGCCTAAATGCAAGTGTAAGAACACAGTAAAAAGCAGTCAGGGCAATATGTCACTACCAGAGCTCAGTTATGCTGCATGCACATCAAGACCTGAATGTTGCAACACCATTGAAGAACAAAATAATGACTTGAAAACCAAGTTTACTAAGATGATAGAGGTCTTTAAAGAGAAAGTAAAATAAAAATTTGTTAAAGAAATAAAGAAGATAAAAAGCCCACAAAATGGAGGAAATAAATAACACCTTTGAATAATGCCAAGAAAGCCAAGGGGAGGGGGTTGAGGGGAGAGGTAAAGGAGACTGTTAAGACCTGACAATGGAAATAAAAGCAATAAAGAAAATACAAGGGAATCCTGGAGATGGGAAGCCTAGGGAAGAGAATGGGAACTGCAGATGGAAGTATCACTAACAGAGTACAAGAAATAAAGAGAATCATGGGCATAGAAGATAGATAGAAGAAAGAGTCATCAGAAAATATCCAATTCAAAACCGAAAAATATTTATACAAAATATCCATGAAATATGGAATACTATGAAAGATCAATCCTAAGAATTATACAAATAGATAAAGGAGAAGAATCACAGCTCGAAAACCCAGTAAATGTATTTAATAAAATCATAGAAGATAATTTCCCTATCCACAAGAAGGACATCTCTGTAAAAATATAAGATGGTTATAGAACATTAAATAGGACTAAAAAATAATGTCCTTGTGTCACATAATAATCAGAGCAGTAAACATAACAAAAAAAAGAATATTAAAAGTTGCACAGAAAAAAAAGGCCAAATAACATATAAAGGCAGACGTGTTAGAATTATGCTCAACTTCTCAATGAGGAATCTAAAAGCCACAAGGGTATGAACAAATGTCTTGAAGACTCTAAAAGACCTCGGATGCTAGCTCAGACTATCAGACCCAGTATAACTTTTAAATACCACAGATGGAAAAAACAGGACACTCATGACAAAGTCAAATTTAAACAGTATTTATGAACAAATCCAGCCCCACAGATGGTATTATAGGAAAATTTCAATTCATGGAGATTAACTACAGTCAGGAAAACAAAGGGAATAAATAATCTCACACCAGCAAAACACAAAAAAGAGAAACACACACACACACACAGACACGGGGGGGGGGGTGGGAGAGAGAGAGAGAGAGAGAGAGAGAGAGAGAGAGAGAGAGAGAGAGACACTCTACCACTACCAAAACAAACAAAATTAACAATCGTTGATCATTAACATATCTCAATAACAATAGACTCAAATTTCTAGTAAAAAGACACAGGAAAACAGAATGGTTATGAAAACAGAACCCATCCCTTTGCTGTATGCATCAACATTAAAAATACACATTATCTATGGGTAAAAGATTAGAAAAATTATTTTCAAGCAAATGGGTCCAAGAAACAAGTTGATGTAACTTTTCTAATATCCAGCAAAATAGTCTTCAAACCAGAATTAATAAAAAAGATATAGGGAAGGATACTTCTACAAAAAAAAAAAAAAAAAAAACCCATAATCCACCAAGATAATCTTTCAAGTTTTAAAACCTATGCCCCAATGCAAGGGCACCTACATTTGTAAAAGTAATATTACTAAAGCTTAAACCATATGTCAAATATCACGCATTAATAACGAGGGACGTCAATATCCCACTTTCACCAATTGACAGGCCATTCTGGCAAAAACTAAATGGAGAAATAATAGAGCTAACAGATGTTATGAATCAAAAGGACCTAATAAAAAAAGACCTTAAAAGCCTTCAGCTAAGGCTAGAAGCCCTGGAGACCCTGAAAGGATGATAGGAGCTTTGCCTGCTCCTGGCACCAGGTCTCTGGCATTCGCAGCAGCTCTCAGATTTTTGGTCATCAGTCATGTAAGGGCAACGCTCCAAGCCCCTTCACATGTAGAGGATATGACCTGTGGTCAAGTAGGCTTAAGACAATTCTCCATTTAATGAGGTACCTAAAGGCCTAGAGTGTTTAGCCAATAAACTTTCCTTCCCAGACATTTCTCCCTACAAAAGGTATTTTAATCTCAGGCCCTCCCTGAGAAGTGGGGTATGGTTTTACACACCCTCTTTCTTCCATGACAGTAAATGCCTTAAAACCATGAATTGCCTCTTTTCTTAGGGATCCGCTATGGGGAGCCATGGAGAAGGCCTTCGCCTACAGTGCCACTGATTAGTCTCTTGTAGAGGCCTGTCTGTACTCCCAGTCACGACTGCTACCAAGTCCAAGAGGCCAGCCTTTAAACCAAGGACTCCCTCCTACACCCACATTGAAGTAGCCTGAGCCTCCCCTTTTCCCCAGCCCCAGGCCAGATACAGCCCCAGGGGCCAGATTCCACTCTCAGCTATTCTGCTACTTACAGTGGCACCTGGGTGTCCAAGAGCCTTAGAACCCGATGGCCCCGGCCTCCTCACTGACCTCAGGACCCCTGAACCACACCTCAGACTGTGCTCCCCTCCCCCCCGACCCCCACCCCCCACCCCAGTGATGTCTCAAAGCTCCCCTAAGGCCCTACACCCATCCTGTGACTGTGTAGGGTAAGCACATTCAACTTCCTGTGTCCTGCCTCCTTGAGCCCATGCCCCATGACAGGAGCAAAAGTGGGAAGCCATTACCCTATACAAACAAACAAAACAAAAACAAAAAAAAGCACTTCTTGGCATCAGCAATAGTGTCCGGGTTTGGTGTCTGCAGATGGGATGAATCCCTAGGTGGGGCAGTCTCTAGATGACCTTTCTCTCAGTCTCTGCTCTACTCTGTCCCCACATTAACCTTTATACAGGAGTAATTCTGGGTTAATATTTTTGAGATGAGTGGGTCACCGCATCCCTCAAACTGGGGCCATGCCTAGCCTCTGGATGTGGTCTTTACAGGTTTTCTCTCCCCACAGGAGAGAGGGGGGAGGGCAACAGGGAGAGAAGGGACAGAGGGGGAAGAGGGGAAGAGAGCAAGAGAAGAGAAAGAGAACACTTGTTGGATATTTCAGCTAATGTCATCCCTGTTAGGTCCTGGGAGCCTCTTGCTTTCCTGGCATCTGGGACTTTCTCAGTTTCTCATCCCCCACTGCTACACACATCCTTTCAATTTCCTGACCCTCTGTACTCCACCTCCCCACCTCCCACTCCCTGTCGCCTCTCACACCTGATCCTGCACCCCTTTTCCCTCCCCCTCCTCTCTCTCTCCCAGGTTCCTCCCTCCCTCTCCTGCTCATTATTATGTTCCCCCTTATAAGTAGGACTGAAGCATCCACACTTTGGTCTTCTTTTTTCTTCAGGTTCATATGGTCTGAGTTGTATCTTGGGTATTCAGAGCTTTTTCCCTAATATTCACTTATCAGTGAGTACATACCATGTGTGTTCTTTTGTGACTGGGTTACCTCACTTAGGGAATTGTCTAGTGCCATTCATTTGCCTACAAATTTCACGAAGTCATTGTTTTTAATAGCTGAATAAGAATTCATCCCATCTGCAGATACCAAATCCAGATACTTTTGCTGATGCCAAGAAGCGCTTGTTGACAGGAGCCTGGTACAGCTGTCCCTTGAGAGGGATTGCCAGGACTTGACCAACACAGATGCAGATACTCACTGCCAACCATCAGCCTGAGCACAGGGACCCCAACAGAGGAATTAGGGGAAAAACTGAAGGAGCTAAAGGGGTTTGTAAACCCATAGGAAGGACAACAATATCAAACAATCAGGACCCCGCAGAGCTCCAGGGACTAAACCACCAACCAAAAATGTACACATGCAGGAACCCATGGCTCCAGCTGTATATGTAGCAGAGGATGGCCTTATCTAGCATCACTGAGAGGGGAGGACCTTGGTCCTTTGGAAGCTAGAAGCCCCAGTGTAGGGAAATGCCAGGGTGGGGAGGTGGGAGTGGGTGAGGGAGCACTCTCATAGAAGCAGGAGGGAAGGAGGATGGGATAGGGTGTTTGTGGAGGGGAAACCAGGAAGGGTGATGACATTTGAAATGTAGATAAATAATATAACCAATAATAAAAAGAGATAAATATGAAATAAAAATAAAATTAAAATTAAAAAAGCAAATAATTGTTTTTGTTTTTTACAGTATAGAATAGCATTTATTTAAGGCATAAGGAGGGGAGTTGAAAGGGTAGTAGAGACAAAGAAATGAAGAAAGAGAGAGAGAGAGAGAGAGAGAGAGAGAGAGAGAGAGGAGGGAGAGAGAGAGAGAGAGAGAGAGAGAGAGAGAGAGAGAGAATGATGAACATGTGGAGAGAGAGGGAGGGGAATGGGAGAGAAGGAATAGAGGAGGAAGAGGGTAAGAGAGCAAGAGAAGAGAAAGAAAGCGGCAAAGAATTGTTAAAAGCAAAATATAATTTTTAATAAGATTAGTAAAACAGAAAAATTTCCAACCAGAAATACAAGTGAATGGAACACAAACATTTGCAGTGTCACAAAGGAAAGAGAAGTGTGGGGGCAGGGGACTGTGCAGATAACACAGTTGGTAAACATAAAAATGTGAGCCTTTGGTTTCAGATGTACTCTCTTTGTGTAGGCATTTGAAATTGTCATTACATTCTGAAAACAAATTAAAACCCCAACAAACAGGAGAATTACTAATTCTTCTTAGATGGCACAGGAAAGAAAAATCACTGGGGAGATCACTGCCTCCCACATTGTCAAGACCCTGAACAGACAATATCAGCTTGCCAGAGAAGAAATCCGAGGGTAGAGAACGCCTTAGGTTCCAGTAATTAGGTACAAAAATAAGAAATGAGAAACTTCTATGTGTTCTGTATCTTTGCTAAAACTCCGAGAGGACTTAGTTATAGGGAGGCTCCCAGTGTTCTGATTCTTATCTCCAAAAGCTGGAGCAGGTCTTAATAGAAGATGGTAGAAGCAGTCTTCTTTTAGAGTGCATGCATGTGTGCCTCTGTGTTGGAGAGGGTACTGACAAAGACCAGCAAAGAGTGGAAGTTAATCACATTAAAGTGCAAATATTTCTCTCCAAATAGTCTTGCATCCAACTGTCTCACATTATTAATGAGCAGAGATCCATTCATCAGGAGCTTTACCACTTCTCACACATTTCTGTGCTACAGAGAGTGAGAAAAACGAAGAGTAGACACTTTCAGATTCCAATTCTATGAAAAAAAATCTAGAAAATACAGATCAATCTGTGACAACAAAAAGCAGATCAATAAATATCATCTTGGAGACAGGGGCAGGTGAAATGGGTCAAACAGGAGCAATCAAGAAGGTTGGCAGAGAAACGTTTAAAGGTGATGTATGTGTTTACAGCATTAACTATATTATAGAGGTATATTAGAACTTACTGTGTTGCAATCTTTAAATATTGTGGTTTGCAATGCCTAGTTTTTACTTCCACAAAGCTATAATTAAAATAAACATAAACATTATACATCATAATTATTTCAAATAAATGAGTCTTTTTCATCAGCACATTGACTCCGACAGAATTAATTTCACTCTGCGGGACTTTGAGCCAATATGGGCACTCATGAATCTTCTATGGACTGCAAAGAATTCTGAGATTTTAATAATCCCATGAGTGTGATCCGGAAGTTATTTAAATATTTGAAAAAATATTTTAAGCACTATAATATATATTACTAGTTATATATATATATATATATATATATATATATATATATATATATATAGTTTCACAAAAGTCGACACATATTTTTAGCCCATGGCTCTTTGTAGATCCTTCAGATAATATTTTATAATGACAACAAAAGTTTGATTAACTTCTTATAATAACCAATAATATCGTGATTAAGAAAAGTAAAGTTTTTGTATTTTCTAAGAGTGTGATCAATGTTTATTAAGAGGCTTAAAGATTGTTGCAGATGCAAAAGCAACTGGGGAAACATGAGTGTGCCATTTGTTTGGAGACTCTTCCCATGACACTTAACAATAGCATGAAGCTGACTGAGAAGTGTGGAGAAAGCAGCCCAGTCATATCTCATATCATGTTTTTACATATAGCAAATCATTATTGTAGTCTGTGGTAGCTGACCTAAAGATTTAAAAGCCATTAAAATCTTAAAAGAAATTCTAAATGTTTATTTCCTCTCCATCTAACCTTGGAAAGGCAAAGCCACAGTGGTCAGTGTTCATGATTTGGTTGTTGGCATTTGGTCTGTTGCTATGTATTGTTATGCTAAATTCTGTAGCCTTATGTGTTATGGCCTAAGAACAAATTGAATTCTCACCTTTACCAGCTTTTGTTGTGCAAACCTTGTTCCTAAATTTAAAACTACTGTTTAAATAAAATTGGCTATAGCCAATTACTGGATTAGAGAGGGGTTTTGAGTTACTTGGTTGAGGGTTGCAGAGAAAGGAGAGAAGAGAGATTTAGAGAGGAGGAAGCCACCCTAGGAGAAGATGGACCTTAAATGCATGGCCAGGAGATACAGCAAGTACTTGACTATACTGCTGGGGAAGTAGCCAGGGCAGCAGTTAGAAAATTAATTTACTGGTTACCCCTTAGTATTTGTCAAGGCCACATAAAATAACCATAGTCCTAATCTCATACATTAGTAAGCTACATTTAAATAGTTCAACTACATTTGGTCACTTAATTGGATTGAATTTATGAATGACAGAGAAGTAGGACTGTAGATAGTGATTAATGAATGTGCACTAAATTCTAAAATTTAAATGTGCACAGAAGAAAGCACAGTTGTGAAGCATTTCAGTGCCCACTTAAACAAGAAACTGTTTAGTTTTAATTAACCAAATGCATGATAAAGTCAATGAAAACCAACAAAGATTATTCTAGAGAAATACGGACTCTCAACTTACTGAGCTGATTATAGAGAAGGTTAAAAAATAACCTTTTACCATAGCTCATTAAGAACTCTAAATCCAATTTATTCTTTTAACAAAGAAAAAGTCACATTTTAGTTCTGTGTGCCTTTAATATTTGCCATTTCAGGTTTATGAGTTTCCATTTGAAAATTATCTCATAAGTAAAGCTGTAGTACAGAGGGAGGTTTTTTTTTAAATTATCTCTTAATGCTTCTTTTTAGCATCAGCAAATAGAAGCTGAAGCACGTGGAATTCCCTTTACTCAGATCTTCTAAAATTTGCTCAAGTTCCTAGCTTTTCTAACTATTCTTAGATTTTCCTCTTTTAGAAGAGTCAGTAATATTTGAAAATAAACTGTGACATTGCAGTGTAAGAATAGATTCTTTTAGTCTAGCAGAAATGAGAGAAGTTAGGGGCACTCCCATTTCCACTGGGTACTGGGTATTCGTTAAACATAATGTGTAAAAAATAATTGCTAGAATAAATGATACTTTCTTGAAACTCATTTTGGTGTTTGCACTCCTATACAAGTGCAAATGCATTGATAGGTAAGGAAATTTTAGCTCCTAATAGGCAACTGTTGGATTCTCTGTTATTGGCCTGGCTGTCTTGAAGACTAGGATTGTCAAGCAGCTGCCTATACTACCTTTATCCCAAATTGGTACACACTCTGATAAAAATCACACAACCATGACAAACTGATCTCTCAGACTACTGTGTAAACAGCTTTGGACAACGGTTATTTTAAACAGTTTATAGTAGACTTTTTCTGCTATCCCAATTCTCAGTGAACACCTAATGATAGTGCAATCATTTTCACCTAGGCTATAGGGGTAGCACTTCCATTGGTGATATGCAGAATGTATGTTGTGATGAGTACTACAGATAATGCTATAATTGATTCAAAACCAAATTTTATCTATTTGTAATGTGTATGGTGATTTATACAAACATCTCTTCTCTGCCTGTATAAGGAGAGTACATTGTTCACCTGAGAGACCATCTGATAAAAGTATTCTATTTAGTGTCTACAGTCACTAGCCAGTATTGTGGGCTGAGCTAGTAACAGATAGAACACTGGAGGCTGCAGAGTGGTGTGAACTCTGAACTCTGAGCACTGACCCCAAAGGGGTCATCAGCTGCTGTTAGCTAGAGAAAGGAACAGTGTACAAAAGGGTACAGAGAAGGATGTTAAAAACAGACCAACAGAGCCTCAAGGATAGAAGTCAAACATTCTTTGGGTGGTAGTTCTAATAAGGAATATCTTCTATAAGCTGACTTAGTTGAACATCTGGTCCCTAGATGGTAGCACTATTTAAAAAGGCTATGAGACCTTCATGGGATGCAGAAATACATCACTAGTGTAGACTTTGAAGATGCACACCCTTGCTCTACTTCCCTGATCTCTCTGCATCCTGTGAGAGGAAGAAAATTGTAATCATCCAGCTTCTTGGTCCTGCCACACCATATCACCCCAGATACAATGGTATCCTGCTCTGCTTGGGTTTACCCTTACCAAAATAATATTCATTTCAATAAATACATGCTAGGGTAGTATTGAACTATCATACAAAAGCTAAACAATCTCTACAGAAAAATCAACTGCAACCTTTACAATTAGTGTCTTCTCTATGTTAAAATTATTTTATGTGCCTTACTAGTATCTATGGGTTAACATGAAACTTCTCAAAATCCAAATTTTAAAACTATAGTATACAGGAAACCTAAATTAATCTATCTTCTTAGATGCTGGTTGGGTGGTCCTTCTAGGTGATGCTGAAACATGTGCTACAGACACTTTTGCAGATTTATAGTGAATTTTGGCTATTACATCACCTTAGGGAGGGAAAGTAGTTTACAACTTAGATAATATATTTGTAATTAATAACCTTGATGAAACATTAAGTCAATAGCATCTAAAGGCTTTAAATTAATGGGAAACCCCCCCAATGTTTCAATGAAAGACATGCAAAGAATGTTATCCATTTGAAGTAAGTAAAATGTTTCAAGCCAGTAATGGGAACAGGTATTCTTTTTACCTGAAATTAGAGACATACCAATCAAACTGAAAGTTGATACACACTTCACATTTATACTCTGTAAAACAGTTAATTATTCTTTTGTTTTGAAATATTAGAGATGCAGGTGAAGAGTATGTATGCTATATGTAAGCATCTTATAAAATGCTTTGACATTGTCTCTTAATATTAGCATTCACATGTTTTATGTATAGAATTTTGTCCCTTAGATATACTCAGGGGAAAATATGACATATAGAAACCAGCAGTAATATACAAAAATATTTATTAGCAATTTAGAAATGACTTTAGTATAAAACCCACAAAAATACTATAATTAATAACATTTCTTCAATAGCAAAAATATTTAAAGCTGAAATAGATGAATGATATTCCTTTAGGTGCCATATGATTCAGCTTTTACAGGTTTATGGAAACTTGATTCCTAAGTTTAAGAGATAAGGGCCAAGTGTTGTGTAATCTGATATGGGGCAAACAGTTTTGAATGGATAGCATCTTTCTAGAGAGAATGGGCTAGTTCTCTTAGGAGTAAGTTAGATGTTGAGGAACTAAATAAGTTACTCTTTCCTGTGTTTGTTTTCTAATGTTTGCTTTTTCATTCTGATTGTTTTCTGTCTCTACTCCTGACCTCTTGGTTCCAGTCTCTTTACTTTTAAGACTGTTTTGTTCTTCCACTATCAGTTTTACAGAGTCTATTAGATGCAATAGTAGTTTCCTTTCTCATGGCATTGACATGAAAGGACAGAGGGTGCATTTTGTCTTACAGTTCTAGGCATAGTCCATCATGGCATGGAGTCATGGCAACAAGAGCTGGAGGGGGATGATCCATAATTATGGAGCTGGAGGAGGCTGGTCACATAGCATATGTAGTTATGGAGCTGGAGGGAACTGATCATACTACATCCATAGTTATGGAGCCAGAGGAGGCTGGTCACATTGCATCCATAATGATGAAACAGAGAGCAATGGATGTTGGTGCTCAACTGGCTTTCTCTTTTTGATTCATTTCAGGAAAGCATCCTATGAGGTGATGTCATCCACAATAAGTATGGGACTTCCCACCTTATTTTAACCTCATCTAAAATAACTCCCTCATAGATTTTACTCGAAGTTTGTCCTTTTTGAATGGTTCAAGAACATGCCAAGATGACAACATTAGTTATCCCAGTCACCATCTTGATCATTTTTTTTTAAACGTCATACAGACTTTTCAGAAACTTTCCATCTGTGCCTCATACCAGAGTACAATTTGTGTCAAGATGAAGCAGATGTCTGGAGTCACCATTTCATATAAGCATGCTAAATACCAGTATCAACTATAGAACACTCTAAGTGGCAGATCAAATTGCAAATCAATATGAAGGCCACAAAGGAAAGAAAAGAGAAAAACATAAGGTAGGTTGAAGCAGGCAAACTGAACTTCTCTGGAGAGAGATCAAAAACAGTCATTCATAGTTTAATATGCCTGTAAGATTCTAGTCAGTCAATACAACTGGTAGTTAGTAAATAAGAACTGGCTTTCAGATGAAAAACTAGAAGTCAATGAAGGAGAAAATGAAGCTGCAGTATCTTAAAGAAATCAAGTTCAAGGCATTTAGAGAGGAATGCTATCAAGTCATCTTAGTACCTGCTAGGCCAAGGGTAAACTCATGGATGAAGAACAGTAAACTTGAAGACAAATACAAAGCTGAGCTTTCTTCAGACTAAACAAGTGTGATGGAGTCCAGAGATTTTGCAAAACTTCAGACTGTAATCTCTCAAGTGACAGTAGTAGGACTTTCTGTTAAGTATTTTTAAAAATGAAAGTGTGTATTACTCTATTGTTTTAGAAATAATTCAGATGGTGATAATATAAAAATGAAATACATGACTCCCAAGTAATCATTAATATAAAATTACTATTCAGATAACTGTCTAATATACTTAAACAGGTAGAATATAATATAGCTTTTACAAATGTAGTTGATATGCAGGTAAATGTTATAGAATAAGGTTGTCCTGTGAGCTATGATTTAATGAGATTATCAAATTTAGACTAATATTATTATAAAAACAAAGAATAGAAGAAACTAAATGTTTTGACAAATATTTTCTCTCTGGTATTATGAAAAAAGTATGAGAAATACAGATTGCTTGAAATCACTATTTTCTTTTATTTTTCAGAATGTCCACTTTAGTATTAAACAGGTTGTGAATGACATTTAATGTAGTTACATATTTTGTTTTTCACTCCATTAACATTTATTTTCCAAGTTACAGTATATTTTCAACTGTCAAATTTTATAACATTTGCATGTGGTACTTAAGAATAACCTCTTGTTTCATTTCCATTTTTTGGATTAGTTTCACTTTCATGTTCAAAATATGACTATGCTTATTTAACTATTTTTCAAAGACACCCCATATATGGTAAATTCCTTGAAGGTTTAAAGTGTTTTAGAATGTCTGGTTGCTTACTTAAACGAACCAGGAATTGGCTGTTTAACGATCTCAAATCATAATTTCATTTTTTAATACTTTGCAGATTTCAGTTCTTTTTCCACCAGTCAGTTCTTATTTTCTTCTTGGAAGCATGAGACATCTTTTAAAATTAAAACAAAATTGCACATGTATGTTATTTGAAAATTGAAATTTGTGCTATGAATCCACAAATTATTATGTACAACGTAGATGTTAACAGTATCCTGTTTTACTTCCCAATCCACTGAGGCCATACCCTAAGAACTTTACACTGTTTCTTCTCCTATTTGACTCCCTAGGTATAAATCATTATCTGCTGGTTTGCAACAAGTACTATTTAACAACTTTCCACTATAGAGATTAAGTATTTACCTCTTTTGGGAATCCGTGTTTTACCCTCCTTTGTTCATCTTAATGTAGTTCATACGACATTCTTTTCTGATTGAGATGATTATTTACCAATAAGTTCTTCTCTAACCTAATTTATAAGAAGAAGGGTGTTTTGAAAGGTATGCTATATGAAATATTCTTATAGAATATTTCATATATATATATTCTTATATATATTATACATATATTCTTATATTAAGAATATATATATATATTCTTATATTCTTATAATCTGTTCTTTCTTTAGTTCTTTTCTAAAGAAAGAACAGATTATAAGAATATTTCTATCTAATTTCTTAAAGCTGCTGAGATAAGATGGGGAGTTATTTTGCTAAAACTAAGAGAACTGTATTTGATAGAAAAATGTTCTGAGCCCCAAATGATTAATACTGAATTTGAGACAACATTCAGTAGACAATATTCATATATTATATATAATATGTTTATTATATATAATATTTACCTGTCAATATTCAATAGACAGGTAATATTTTTAAGCATTTAAGCAACTTGGGTGCTTTTTCTTTCATATTTGGCATGTATTCTGTTCCACACATATTTTCAGAGGAAAATAGTTGGACACACTTTATAATATGGAATTCTGAGAATTTCTTGTAAAAGTAACTTTTATTCTGCTGTAATAATTGTAGTCTGGGAGGTTTACTGTTTCCATCTCCTAACCTAGGCCTAGTCCTGGAGGCTTCTAGCCTGTTGTGCCTGATCACAAGTCCCAAAACACCACCAAGGAGCTGATTACAATGAAATTGCACTTGTCTTTTTATGCAAGCTCTCAAGCTTGGGCTCACCACACTGACCCAGACACAGCAGGACTGAAAGGTGAAGCTCTGAGCCCAGTTTCAAGCAAGCATTTATAGAGGTGAGCAAATAAGGAAGGGGATTTCTAGCCTAGCACACATATGATTTGGGGGACTATTATGGAATGTCAATACCCTTTAACATAATTGGCTGATGCTGGGAGCCACACCATAAACTAAGTTCTGCTTTACTTCTGATTGATACTTGTTAGAAAGTGAAGTGCCAGAGTCAGGCTTCTTAGAGAATAAACTGAAAACTACTACTAGGCAAAAGTTTGTTGGGGAGTAACCTGGAAACTGGTGCTAGGTGCCAGGTTGTTGGTTTAGTCAAGTTCAATCTTAGATCAGTTTCTCTAAGATGGAGTCTGAATCTAAGATCTGGTCTCTCAGCCTCCATACAATCTAATCTAGCCCTAAAATGTTTTCAGCCTCTTAGACTTGCTGGCTTTCCGAGTTCTTTCTGATATCTGGCTGACTGATCAAACTCAGCTGGCTCAAGCTAGTCCCCAAACAGATTGATTCAATCTGACTTCTCTCTGCTTCTCCTGAATTGCTCTGCTTGGCCTCATACTACCTTCGGCAATCTGTTCTAATCTGTTGGCTTCTTATTCTCTGGCTTGTTCTGTCTCTACCTTGGTCTCGTTTGTTCTCTCTCGGGAACCTGTCTTTCTGTCACTGTCTCTGCAAAACTGCCTTCTAATCCTTCATCGCTCTCTCTTAAGTTGCTTCCATTTCAGTGCTTTAATAAAATTGTCGCAGGATATTTGTCATACTGTGAACCGTAAGATTTTGTTATTTGCTGAAAAAACAAAACCATTTACAGTTGTGGTGTTGCTCAGCCCTTAGCACACACCTTTGACCCCTTTTACTGGAATACACATATGCTCTTAATACACACCTTTAATCCCAAACAATGAAGGTAAAATTAATTTGCAGAAGGAAGTACCCTTGTTTAAAAATGATGTTATTTGAGTGGCAGACAAAGTGACAAATAAGAAAAAGAATGTCAGTGTGTTTTTATAACAGAAGTAATGTTATAGTCTTCTGTATATTTCATTTGTGATTAAACTTTTGCTCCTTTCAGTACAGAAATTTTCTATTTTTAAACTTTCATGCTATGATACATTCCCCAAAAGCTACAAGCTATACTCAGTTCTTTTTGGAATCTAGTGATAAGGTAAATCGTAGATAAGTATCTATCCAACATATTAAAGATTTGCATGGTGCCATATCCTACTGATTAGTCATGTCGATCCATATTAGGGTCTATGCTGTGACTTTGCCTTGCCGTGTCATTCTCTTGGTCACCAATGTTCACCTTATCAATTATGAAGCTCAGCCAGAAATGACTGTTGCGAGTTCATTCTGCTTATGATACCTCTTTTCAGGATGCCACTGTCGCTATAGGTCCTACAGCTTCAGTAGTTACTCTTTCTCACACACTTAAGTCCTTATATTGACATACACAATGGTAGCTCTGGTGTACTTCTTTTCTGTGCTATATTCTCTCTCTTCTTTTCTATCACCCCTGCCATCATTCTTTAGCTAGTGTGAAGATGCTTTGCGTGTTTACCTGCAGCAGAAGTGTGAATTCAACAGTCTTTGCTTCTTGTATTCTGTGAAAACTCTGTTGTTAAGAGAATATTTTGTCAGCTCACTGAGGAGGACTTTTCTCTAATATGCTGTGGTGCTTTGAATATCCTTATCCCATAGGGAGTTGTACTGTTAGCAGGTGTGGACTTCTTGAAAGAGTGCGTCACTGTGGCGATGGGTTATAAATTGCTGTCCATTTCAGAAGAGTCAGTCTTCTCTATTTGCCTTTGGAATGAGATTTAGAACTCTCAACTTCTCCAGCCAATCAGCAATACAAAAACTGCAACCTGGATAATTTCATCAAAACCACCTTCTGGGGAGTCTAAGTTTCCAGATATGGGTTGGATCTGAGAAATGTTATCTGGCTGAAGATTTTCTGCCCTTCCTTTACCGGGATTGGTGAAATTTTTATTTTTCTTTACCATTTAGGATCATCTGGGATTTTCTATGGCATTTGGCTGGCAACCCTTCTTTTTTAAAGTTTCACATTGTGTAGCAGTAGACATTCCTTCTTACAAAAATGTATTTATACACCACCCACAACTTGGCCCTGTTTGTATACATTCTTCACAAGATTTGGTATCTGCTTTAAAACATCTATTTGGTCAAATACAGAACAAATCAAGCTGATCAATCCAATCCAGAAAACCAGTTGCAAACTCATACTTTGAGATCATGTTCCATCATTAGAGAAAGCAGTACAGGAATTTAAGCAGGGCAGGAACCTGGGGGCAGAAGCTGATGCAAAGGGTTTCAGGTTCAGAGGTTCAGTTTATTATCAAGACAGGAAACACGTCAGCATCTAGGTAGGCATAGCACTAGAGGAGCTGAGAGTACTATATCTTATTTTGAAGGCAAACAGAAGAAGACTGACTCTTCCACACTAGGCAGAGATTCATAACTCACCCCCACCATGGCACGCTTCCTCCAACAAGGCCACAACTTCTGAGAGTACCACTCCCTATGGGCCAAGCATATTCAAACCACCACATATATATGTCCTATCTTTCTTTATCGTACCCTTCTTGTATAAGTCAGGGTTCTGTAGTGACACAGAACATATGGAATATATTTCTATATTGAGGGGATTTATTATGATGACCTACAGTCTGTAGTCCAACAATGGTCAGCTCTAAATTGGAAGTCCAAGAATCTAGTAGTTGCTCAGTCCCATGAGGCTAGTTGTTTCAGCTGGTCTTCTGTAGAAGTTGATTCTAACAGATGTGCTGGCAAGTAAATGCAAGCAGGTAAAGAAGAGTGAATCTTTTTCCAATGTCCTTATGAAGGTCACCAGCAAAAGATGTGGCCCAGATGAAAGATGTGTACCACCATTCCTGGATCTGGGACTTGTTTTGTCCCAGGCTGACCTTGCCTTAGTCTCCTGGGATTAAAGGCATATACCACCTTGCCTGGGCCTAAGCTTCTCATAGCCACTGTGCCTCAAGAGTTCCATGCCAAAATGTAGTCCAGAAACTTGTGTCTTCTAGCCTCAAGATCTGGATCACAGGTGAGCCCTGAAGTCTAGATTGTATTTCATTTCAGATATAGTCAAGTTAGCAACCAGGAATAGCCATTTCACTTCTCATTTTTTCTTTTCAAACATGCCAGTAAAGTGAGAATTCCAAAACAGAAATCTGACCAAATCTCTCTTCTGCTGGAGGTCTTTAATAGATGCCCCTGTCTGTTCCTGAAAACATCCAAAGGTATAAAAATCATTCTGTGCATATTTTTGGAGACAGTGCACTCAGGTGCCCTGTTTTTTCACAATTCCATCACTTGTTTCATTACTTCCAGGGGAAGGAAAAGGAGAATTTGGATATGAGAGTGAGTCATACAGTTTTTGCATTTTTGTAGTGGGTTGGCCTGGTGTTGCTTGTATTCTAATGCTAATTTGGCCCCCAAAATTGGTTGCTCCAGAGACAAGAGTCCACATTTAAACACTAGCTAAGTGACCTTGTCCCCAATTAACTGGTAAATAAAGATGCCAATGGACAATAGCAGGGCAGAAAAGACAAGTAGGTTTAGGTCTCTGGAGCTTGGGACCACAAAGAAGAATAAAGTGGAAGAGTGGAGAAAAGAGAAACTGCCAATGGGTTAGCTGAACCATAAAAGCCTGGACAAGTAGTCTTTGAAGTTAAGAGCATTCCAACTAGAACTTAGTGAATAGTAAATAATTATTTGGGGTTATCAATAGGAAAGTAGATCCTAGCAGCCTGGAGGGTAGGCAGCTGCCCAGCTATTATGCTGCTTATGGCATATTGAAAATATCAAGGCTATGAGTGTTTTTCATCCAAGAACTCAATAACCAAAGTTAGGGTAGAAACTTTGGGGCCTGAATTTTAATTATTTAATACTATCATTTTTGTCTCATCTAATCTTTGTTCCATATTAAGGATGGAAGCATAATCACTATTCCTGTTATTTAAACTGCAGTTCATAAGAGGACATAAGTCCTTCAATGTCCTGAAAGAGTAGGTGGATATAGTTAGGATGGAATCACCATCCAAAGGCTGGGATTTTTATCTCTCCTTGCTTTGAATCCTAAATTTCTGTCTTTATTCTTGTTTCTAAGCAGTAAACTGCAGTTCTTTTTTTGTAATGTGTCTAAGCTTTGATGAAGTTTCTCCAACAATTTTTCTCCCTTTTCACCCTGATAAACCATAAAATACCAGATAGAATCATTCAGCTCTGGAACTTAAAGTAAGTTAAGCCTTGGTATTCTGTTTGGTAGAATTATTTAGTCATCTGGGCTTTCTCATGAAAATTATGATATGATGTACCCCCTTGTATGTTCTAAATAGACTTTCCTATAGTGCCTGTGCACAAAAGTAGTCTGCTGGCAATTGAATCATGGTTGGTCCATAATTTGATTAAAGTGAGACCAAGAATATGCATTACATTATTTTTTGAGGCAAGGTCTCATGTATCCTAGGGTGGCCTTTTATTTGTTATGTAGCTGAGGATGACTTTGAACTTCTGATCCTCAGACCTCCATCTTTGAGTGGCAGTATTAAAGGGTTAATGGGGGATTCAACAGAAGTGCCTGAAGTGCCAGACAGGCACTTGACCAGTAGTATCATCTCTGTCCCATTTCATCATGTTCAATTTATTTGAAAATACCAAGCCTCTGGATGTGAATGCCATGCAACCTTTGTTCAGATAAAACTGTTTTTGAAATGTTTCTATCAGAGATGGTCTTTACTCTATATTACAATGGGTTCACTATGCTATGCTGCACCCTATGATGCATTTCAATCATATTCATCCCTCATTACCCTTTTGGTCACTTTTCCATTCTCACCAGTTTCTTTCTTTTTCTTGATGGTCCCCTAAGACGTCTTTTTTTTTTTTTTTCATTCATTTGATGGTCTAATATATTTAGAGTTTCTTTTGGTGGCAGGGGTGAAGTGTTGTTCACTAGACAATGGCATTTCCGTCGCTGCACCACTGTACAAAAATCCCTCTTCATCTTCAACTAACCTTTAAATTACCTTACTTTTAAGTATATAAACTTTCAAGAAGAAATTTTTATTTCTTCTTCTATGAGAAGATGGCAACAGAGCCAATACTGTGGAGATATTGTTCAGGTGCCATATTTTGAAGAGTAAAATTGCCCTATCCTGATGAGAAGTTAGAGTTATACGCTGAACCAAATAGTGCATTTTAGCCAAGGTGTTCTACCTTCTCAGTATATTAGAACAATTATAAGTGGAGAATGGTGTTTTGAGAATGTTGGAGAATCTAAAGGTGAAATCATATTTTTAAATTAAGAAAGGTCTATAATATAATTAGAGTTAACCTATTGACAGGGTGTTACTATATAGTCCAAACTAGCCTAGAACACACACCAGTCCTCCTGCCTTAAAGCTTCAAGTGCAGAGACTATATACTTAATTTCACTGTATAATAATTCTTAACACATATACATTATCTGAAAACACTGAAAAGGATCACAGTTATAAAAGCATGGAAGATTACAGGAGGTATAGGAATCAGGGCTAGGTAACTTACAATCATGTCTTCTTTGTATTTTGACCAGTTGTAGCTCTCTGTAATGGTCTCAGTCACTTGAAAAGTTTCTTTGATGAGGGGTGAAAGCTTTACTTATCTGTGGGTATAAGTGCAAATATTTAGAATGCAGGTAGGAATTATTTTGGTTTAGCAAGGCACTGGGAATAGATTCTCAACTTAGACCCACAAGATTCTACTACAAACATGATTTTCTTCCTGTGAATTTACCTAGCCCCAGTTGATACATCTGTAAAATAATTCCAGCATCTTAGGCTTGAGGAAATTACAGAGATTGTGAGAGTCACACTACCAGAAAATCAGTTGCGAGATTGTATCTCCTAGAAGTGACAGAGAAACTTCAATAATGATATTTTAACACTATAACTATCTAAGCAAGACCTGAAGATGTACAATACCAATAGACAGACTACAGTGGAAGGGAGATATCTTAGAGTCCTGTCCCTAAACAAAGACAAGCAGACAGCTGACGAATGCTGAGAGATGGAGAAATAGTATTTCTCAAGGATGAGAGCCCAAATTGATTATTCAATACCAGTGATCAGACCTTGAAACTGTACACACACACACACACACACACACACACACACACACACACACACAAACACTGAAAGCATTGAACAATTTATATTTGTACACACATGCACACATACATAAAAAAGTAATAGGCTGTGACTTAAGAGAGCATGAAAGGGGGACTATGTAAAAGATAGGAGTGAGGAAAGGAAAGAGAAATGATGTAATCATATTTTTATTTAAAAATTTAAAAAAATTACCCTTTCAACATTTATTTCGTTTATACATTATCACCTTATAGGTAAAATAGAATTAAAATTACCAAATATTCCAGTTAAGAAATGTCCAAAAATTGATAAAGCATCAATTCTTCAAGAATCAAATTAGTTTGAGAATATGATGTATATGTGTAAGTGTGGACATTACTACCTATTTGATTAGTGAAGACGAACTCATATATTTAAGTCAAGAAAAGGATGTTACTATGTAGTCCAACCTAGCTTAGAACATTCACCAGTTCTTCTGCCTTAAAGCTTCAAGTGCAAAGACTATATACTTAATTCTATTTGTGTTGAGAGCAGAAGTCAAACTCAGCTCTATTTCCTCAGAAATTACCCACTTTACTTTTGGAGACTGGAACTCTTACTGGGACAGCTCCAGACATTTTGACAACTTTATATTCCAAGGGCTGGAATTATAAGGGTGTACCACTATTACCATCTTTCTTTTAATTGAAAAAACTTTATGCAATATGTTCTGACCACAGCTTTCTCTATAGCAACTTTTCCTAGATTCTTCCCACAGATGTTCCTCTACACATACCCACCTCCCCAACTTCTCACACTTAACTTCCACTCTCTCTTTAGAAAAACAAAACAAAACTAAGAAATGAACAAACAACTAGGCAAACAAAAAAGCCAAAACAAGGAATATTTTTTTTAAAAAAGAAAAAAAATGACAGAAACAAAACTATAAAATCATGAAATCAGAAATCATAATATACAAAAGACCAATAAGACAAAAATTGTTTGAGCAAAGCATAATGGGAAAAAAACTGACTAGATGAGTGCTAGAAATCAAGATGAGGTCCTCATGCACACACAGGAAGGGTTCAGAAACCCTTAGCCCTTACAATAAAGTAAAAAGCTTTGATCAGATTGAATAATTCCCCTTTGCTTTGATCTTATATAGTTAACATGGAATTTGAAAGTCAAAAATATGTCTACAAACAGAAATTTTAACACAGCAGCTAAATTATGTGTCCTTTTGGTAATGTGCTGTTCCTTTGCCTTCCTCTCAGGAGGAACTGATGTATGTCAGTGAGGCAGGAGAGGAGCTTTGCTGACTCACTCATCACAGCCTTTGTCTTGGTCTTGGGAAGAGTCCATATCCTTTCCAGTATTGTTTTCTCATGGGAGCTGAAGAACCACAGCAGTCTCAATAGAATTCCTTTTTCTTCCATAGTGACCAGAACATGAGCTCAATATGTGCTCCTTAGAGGTGACAGCTTATGACTTTCCCTCAAGAAAACTAGTATATTAAAATTTATAAAATGCCTCCCAAGACTCAGAAAAAAAATCTTACTCTGCAAAGGGCAATCTCATTTTTGGTTGAGATTCACCTTTCATGATACCTTTGGTTATTAGATTTCTTAGCACACTGCATTTTCTTCCTGGTTTGAATGGGTTCACTGTGAATATGATGAACCATAGGCTATGGACATATTAAAACTCTTTTTAAGTAAGATGCCACTTCAATTCCTTTTCTGAACTGACTTTAGCAGCGTCCTTTACTTTATTATTTTTTGTTATAACATATCTTACCTTCCTATAGCAGAGTTTACCACATTTATGTACATATTACCTGACATCACACATGACATGTTTGTATTTGCTTTACTGTTTTCTATGGCTCCATATGTATAGATAAATACTTCACAATGCAGTTTATATGACGATGGCTTTTTATTTTTCTCCATCCTTTAAACTCTGATGTACTAATAAGTAAATATTCTTTACAGTTCAGACCAAAGTCAGTGCTGAGCTGAAAGAATTTCCACCCTAGTGGAAATTCCACTATATAATCCAGCAAGTTATAGTTTTAACTAGTTAATGACATGTATAACATGATAAATTATGAATTTAGGAAATCATTATTCAGTAAATGAATGCTTGTCAGTCCCACTGATGCAGATTAATCTTCAAACATCATAGTCTTACAGCACATGGCAGCAAAACTATCTTCATGGATCTACAGAGAAGCAGGCTGCTGACTCTGTCCATCAAATTGTACTGCTTGTAGTGAAAGTAGAAGATACTCCAATTCTATTGTTAGCATATACCTTGGAAAACTAGTGTAAATTAATTGATTGTATGAAGAATGGGGTTTCCTGCTAGAATTACCTTATCACATATGATGAACTTTGTTCAAGTTCACTCCTCTACTATTCTTCTACTATTCCCTTACTCATCTCATTTGCCAAATCTGCTTATATGTCCCCATTATTACTCACATTTATTTTCAAGTTATTTCTTTTATGATTCTTAGATTTCACATATGAGACAAACCTTTGCATGCATAGCTTGTTTCTATTAACATGGTTATCTACAGTCTCATCCATTTTTTTTGAAAATGACAAATCTTACTTTCTTATGTAAGAGTACTACTGTCTAGTCTATTGAAGAACATCTAGGGATACTTCATAAATTGGTTATTGTGTACCAAAATTATTATGGTGTGCAGTAATTTTATGGTAACCTGATTTTGATTGCTTTGTATATTTCCACAAAGGTATGTGGCTGGATAATATCATTTTTTTCTGTTATTTTGACAAATGAGAAATTTATGCAAAAGAAATAATTTGTAGTAGAAGAAAAGCTGTTTCCATATGAGAAAATAATTTTCCGGGTATTCATCTGATAGGGTTTTAATATTTAGGATATATAAAAAACTAAAAACAACAACATAACAAAAGATATATCCAGAAATGGGTAGTGGAAATGAATGGATATTTATCAAGTGAAGAACTAATAGTACATAAATGCATGGAGAGATTATAGTCTTTAAGTAAATACAACTCAGAATTATATTGTGAGTCATTTCAGGATGGCTGTCATTATTAAACTAAGCAAAAGAAACTTTGAATAGTATGTTTAGGATGACTATGGGATTATTTTATGTCGGGTGGAATGTAATTTAGAACATTTATTTTGGGATTCAGTATGCAGGCTCCTCAAAACACATAAAACGTATTTTCAGTGTATACTGAATATCTAAAAAGAGTACCAAAGGTGAATTAAAAAAAAATCTTAGTTTTATTAAAGCTAAGAATTACACACAGCATCTGTGTAGTTGGAGATACTCACTGGTCCTTCAACTGTTTACATAAAATTGAGTGCAGCCACTCAGTCTCACAAAACCCAGAGGAGGTGGGGCTTCTAGGATCTCTAACCCAGGCAGTATCTTAGGTAAGGAGACAGAAATACCTGCCCCAAACAGGGAGTAATTGAGAACCACTGTGACCCAGGAATTCACTCCTGGCCCGGGGCACTGGTTCCTTCTGGTCTGTGCACAAGCACTGAGCAGATCTTGGGCTTCAGCTCTAACCCCAGCATTAACACCCACCTCAAATAGTTGTCACACAACCAATATAATAGGAAAGACAGGCTCCAGTCAGAGACAGCGCAGGTAACACCAAGGAGATCCAGATGGCGAAAGGCAAGCACAAGAACATAAGCATCAGCAACCCAGGGTATTTGGCATCATCAGAACCTAGTTCTCTCACAATAGAAAGTCTTGAACTCCCCATATCACCAAGAAAGCAAGATTCAGATTTAAAATCACTTCTAATGATGATGATAGAGGACTTTAAGAAGGTCATAACATTCTCAAAGAAATTGAGGAGAATACAGGAAAACAGGTAGAAGTCCTTAAAGAGGAAACGCAAAAATCACTTAAAGTATTACAAGAAAACATGACCAAACAGGTGAAAGAATTTAACAAAACCATCCAGGATGCAAAAATGGAAGTAGAAACAATAAAGGAATCACTCTGGATATAGAAAACCTAGACAAGAAATCAGGAGTTATAGATGCAAGCATCACCAACAGAATACAAGAAATAGAAGAGATAATTTCAGGTGCAGAAGATACCATAGAAAATATTGACACAACTGTCACAGAAAATGCAAAATGCAAAAAGTTCTTAACACAAAATATCCAGGCAATTCAGGACACAATGAGAAGACCAAACTAAAGGATAATAGGTATAAAAAAGAGTGAAGATTCCTAACTTAAAGGTCCAATAAATATCTTCAACAAAATTATAGAAGAAAACTTCGTAACCTAAAGAACAAGATGCCAATAATCATACAAGAAGCCTACAGAATGCCAAATAGGCTAGACCAGAAAAGAGATACCTGCCATCACATAATAATCAAAACACCAAATGCACAAAACAAAGAAAGAATATTAAAAGCAGTAAGGGAA
This sequence comes from Arvicanthis niloticus, assembly GCF_011762505.2. NCBI lineage: Eukaryota > Metazoa > Chordata > Mammalia > Rodentia > Muridae > Arvicanthis > Arvicanthis niloticus. Next base: position 68,527,216 of record NC_047671.1, on the reverse strand, counting down.
AAGGCCAAGTAACATACAAATGCAGACCTATCAGAATTAGACCAGACTTCTCACTTCTTACACTTCAAAGCCAGAAGATCCTGGACAGTTGTCATACAAACCCTAAGAGAACACGAATCTCAGCCCAGGTTACTATACCCAGCAAAATTCTCAATTACCATAGATAGAGAAACCAAGATATTCTATGACAAAACCAAATTTACACAATATCTTCCCACAAACACAGTACTACAAATGATAATAGAGGGAAAGCTTCAATACAAGGAGAGAAATTATACCCTAGAAAGAGCAAGAAAGTAATCCTCTTCCAACAAATCAGAAAGAAAATAACCACACAAAGATAGTTGTCAGGAGCCATAATGGGACAAGCTAATAAATAGCAGATGATCATCTTGAAATGCTTGCCTCTGATTATTATATAATCTGCGACCTGTGATGAGTGTGCTTCATCCAGCAAGGCTGTGGAGACATAACTTTAGGAAAGATTCCTGCTATTAATAAGCTTTTTCTATTATTATTAAACATATGTAACAATCACTAAGCAATAGCACACCCCTTTGGAGCAGATCTCTGCAGATTCACAAAGATGTACTGTCCAATAGTGATACTATATAGACATATAGATGACTTCTTAAGTCTTACTGATGATCCTATAAGAATTCCTAAAATTATATCAATGATTATTAAGCCCTTTTATAACTGGTCTGCTATTAGATCCCTCACGCATAGTCAAAATTGCAACGAGTCTCCTGAGTGTCATCAGTTAATTACCCAGAGAGAGATAGTAACCAGACTTTCTCCTGCTCAGAGCACATTTCAAGAAGTTGTAAAACAATTAACCAATGGTCACTAAAAGGGAATTAGCAGTTTATTCTAGGTACCAGGACAGAAGAGAAAATATTGCCCGAGTTTATCTATACAAAACTTCACTAAATTCTTAAGTTTATACTTTCAAACTTTCAGTGAACCTGTGGAGCTAGACAGGTGATGATGTCTAGCTAGATAATTACTCCTAATGGATATTCATGTAAACATTCTGTGTTGTAAACTTCTATTTCAATTTATGATTTGAATTTTGGTGTGAACTTGTGATGAACCTTGTGACATGTGACCATGTACTCTGTAAGATGCATAAGATACTGAAGACAAAGAAAAAGAGTAGTAGTCATCGTTAGCAGTAGTATTAGTCATTAGCAGTAGCAGTAGAGTAGTTGTAGACATAGACGTTAGTTAGAAGCCCTCCCTCTTTTCCTTTCTTTTCCCCCTGCCTAGAATTTTTCTCCCTTAGAATTTTTATTTTGTTAGGATCTTTTCCTTTTGCCCACTCAGGACTTTTCCACCTTTCCCCTCAGATAGCTGCATAAGATAACTTTTATGCTTAAATAAATCTATAGCAACTTTTTAAAGTATCTTTTCTTCCTGGGACCTCAGATTAGGCCACATTGCCTAATTTTCTGCTGTTAGGATGCAGGTGTTAATCACCCTAGCCTGCAGTCTCTTACCCTCAGAAGAAGTTTTTAGGATAGCACAAGGCTATTTACTTAACCCTTTGCTGGTCTTAGGGCTGGGATGCAAATGTCAATTTCTGGCCACCTGCAGTCAGCTACAGTAGCATAGGGCTGCCTCAAGAAGAACCACCAGGAGGAGAAGAAAGAAGAAGCAGCTTCTCCTCCTTCACCCATGCTGGGGCTGACCCCCGGCAGATAATTCCATATCTAATAACAAAAATAACAAGAAGTAACAATCACTGTTCCTTAATATCTCTTAACATCAATGGACTCAATTCCCCAATTAAAAGACATAGACTAATGGACTGGATATATAAACAAGACCCAGAATTTTGCTTCATACAGGAAACCCACCTCAGTACCAAAGATAAACTTTACCTTAGAGTAAAAGGCTGGAGAACAATTTTTCAAGCAAATGGTCCTAAGAAAGAAGCTGGAGTAGCCATTCTAATATCAAATAAAATGGACTTTCAACTTAAAGCTATCAAAAAGGATAAGGAAAGACATTTCATACTCATCAAAGGAAAAGTCAACCAAGATGAACTCTGAATTCTGAACATCTATGCTCCAAATGCAAGAGTACCCACTTTCATAAAAGAAACCTTACTAAAGCTCAAAGCACACATTTCACCTCAGACATTAATAGTCGGAGACTTCAACACTCCACTCTCAGCAATGAGATCATAGAAACAGAAACTAAACAGAGATACAGTGAAACTAACAAAAGTTATGAACCAAATGGATTTAACTGATATCTATAGAACATTTCATTTTAAAACAAAAGAATATACCTTTTTCTCAGCACCTCATGGTACCTTCTCCAAAATAGACCATATAATTGGTCACAAAACAGGCCTCAACAGATTCAAGAAAATTGAAATAATCCCATGCATCCTATCAGATCACCGTGGACTAAGAGTGATCTTCAATAATGAGAAAAACAATGGAAAGCCCACATTCATGTAGAAACTGAACAACATTCTACTCAATGATAATGTGGTCAGGGAGGAAATGAAGAAAGAAATTAAAGACTTTTTAGAATTTAATGAAAATTAAGATGCATCATACCAAAACTTATGGGACACAATGAAAGCAAGCTAAGAGGAAAACTCAACTTTAAGTACTTACAACAAGAAACTGGAGAAAGCATACACTAGCAGCTTGGCAACACACCTGAAAGCTCTAGAACAAAAAGAAGCAAACACACCAAAGAGGAGTAGATGGCAGAAAATGATCAAACTCAAGGCTAAAATCAACCAAGTAGAAACAAAAAGAACTATACAAAGAATCAATAAAACCAGAAACTCATTCTTTGAGAAAATCAGCAAGATAGATAAACCCTTCACCAGACTAATCAGAGGGCAGAGAGATAGTATCCAAATTAATAAAATCAGAACTGAAAAGGGTGCCATAACAACAGAAACTGAGAAAATTTAAAAAATCATCATATTGTACTAGTAAAGCCTATACTCAACAAAGTTAAAAAATCTGGATGAAATGGACAATTTTCTAGACAAATACCAGTTATAATGTTAAATCAGGAGCAGGTAAACCATCCAAACAGTCCCATAACCCCGAAAGAAATAGAACCAGTCATTAAAAGTCTCTCCATGAAAAAAAGTCCAGGACCAGTCAGTTTAAGTGCACAGTTCTATCAGGCCTTCAAAGAAGAATTAGTAACAATTCTCTGTAAATTGTTCCACAAAATAGAAACAGAAGGAACACTACCCAATTCATTCTATGAAGCCACAATTGCGCTCATATATAAACCACACAAAGACCTAACAAAGAAAGAGAACTTCAGACCAATCTCCCTTATGAATATCAATGTAAAAATACTCAATAAAATTTTCACAAAACAAATTCAAGAACACATCAAAAGAATTATCCATCATGGTCAAGGATGGCCTGAGGTCAGTATTTCCATTTTGGTCAAACCTCAGAAATGGCATATATAGCTTGATTAGGCTAACTCTTTTTGTTCTGGGAATACTTTTATTCCTGCCCAAAGTGTTAAAGCTTATCTTTAACAACATCAACATGTAGGCAGCCAATGTACATGGCATGAACCTGAAAATGGACCCCCACACAGAGTTATTAAGTTAACAGGCTGGCAAGCCAAGGACGGGTAAGATTCTGCACAGAGCCTTATCAATCTAAGGCAGAAATGCATTGCTTTTGATAATGCATATTCCATGATAGGTAAGGAAAGCATTCTTGTCAGAAAGACCTAAGACAGGCTCAGTCTTGTTAATGAAATAGAAAAGGGGGAGAGGTGGAGAGCCTTTGGGGCTGTTTGGCAAGAATCTGACATGGGCCAAGGACAGGGAAATGAGCTGCTTGGCAGGAATATAATATTGGTCAAGGAAAAGGAAGTAGGCTTCAAACAGGGATCTGACATTAGGGTAGAACAAAGACGTAATTGTAGGCAGGAATCTAAATCTTAGACTAGAACAAAGAAGTAATTTTAGACAGGAATCTAAATTTTAGGCTAGAACAAGAAAGTAGGCTTCAGACATGAAAATGACCTTGGGCTAGGATAGGGAAGTAGACTCAGATACTTTGGTCATCCTGATAATCCTTTAGAAACGGTGATCATGAGAGTGTTCATGTAATTGGATTTAATGCCTTGCTTTTTCTTTGACTATTTGTGCTTATTGTCTTGCTTGTTTCTTGAGTATTTCCATCTATTGTATTGTTAGACCCTCAACCTATAACTGACCTTAATACATGCATGTAATCAAAATGGTATAAAAGCATACAGGAAGAGGGGGTATAGAATAGGGGTTTCTAGGGAAGGGGAATGGGGAAAGGGGATGACATCTGTTTTGTAAATAAATAAAATATCCAATAAAAACAAATAGAATTGAGTGCATATAAAATGTATTAAATGGCTAATATTCATATAGAATTACTAAATGGGTAATATGCATATAAAATGCACTAAATGTATAATATGCATATAGAATATACTAAATGTGTACATTAAGTCTAGCTCAGTCCTGTAATGCTTTTTTGCAGTTGATGTTTGCTGGGTGATGGAGTCACCATCTATTTTCTTATGGACAGATCTATACCCACATTCTCACAGGCTTGCCTGGATAAAGTCAGTTAATAACAAAACAAAAACTAAACAAAAGATATTATAGTGGAAGTGGGGCTTGTAGGAGGAGGCAGGGTTAGGTCTACACAGAAAGGAGGTAAGAGGATGTGTTGGTGAGTGTGGCCCAAATGCATTATGTACATATATTATATTATCAAAGAATAAGTATAAACTAATTTAAAGTGAAACTTTTTAAAATATAAATATGCTTAGGTATAAGGAAATAAATGACACCTAGTCCCCACCAAGACATGCTTGTTACTGACACTGTAATGACCCATGTTGCAGGTATTGATTAATATTTGTGTTTCCCACACATTCCTGACTGCTTAGCCACACATTGATTCAGATAACAGCCTATTGTGGCCATGAGTAGGTAGGTTTAAATGCACTGAAACACAAATTGAAGATACCCTAGGGTAATGATGCTGATCTCTAAAATAATAGTTACTTTTTAGGAAACAGGAAGAACTTATCTCTCTATAATATAGATCAGCTAGGAAGCAATGGTGGACATCACTTCAGAAAACAGAAGACAATCAGTGAGAGACACCGTGGTCTACAGGCACAAGACCTGACCTTTGATCTTTTCCTCAATATCTTTATAATTATGACATTTTTCTTAATATACACAATTCTCATGTCTCTAGAAGAAAACATACAGAAACCATTGCTGACAATAAACACTGGCATAATTTGGCCAAATATCCACATTGTCATTCTAGAGTGGAAGATAAATGTCAGGTTACAGATATGACTATCAGATCTCTACAATTTACTTGGGAATGTTCACTTCTTCTTCTCATGGATTATTTAGGTTTGTTTGTAATTTCTTGATATTCATGTCCAGAGGATTCTTGAGATGGAGATCCTGCATCAGATCACTCTTGTGCACAGACAGCCCATTAACATTTCTCAGCCAGTTATCTCCTCTATGCAGTGGGAATCACACTGTATCTCGGGAAGATATATTCATGAGTATTAGAGATGACCTGGGCAACACTCCTGTACAGAAACTGTAATGCATAAAAGAAGCAAAATTATTTTTATGTAACTTGGAAAAAGAAACCTCTAATCTTAGGAGATCAGAATTAATATGCTTTGCTCAGTTATGATAAAATCACCCCTTATCAAATGATTTTGGTTTGAGCAGCTACTGCTGAGTGAGAGGCAGTCATAAAAACATTAACAATATAAAATACTTAATTTGTATGTGAATGTCTTTACCTTGGCTCAAGTGCAGCAGTTCAAGAATGGGCTGAGCCTGAGGGTTTTCAATAAGATAAAAACAGAGCTGAATTTTCTGGAACCAGGAAGATATTAGAGCATGCTCTAATCTTTGAGATGGTAAAGGAAATAACCTCAACCATGACGACTTATTCAAATTTTGACAATATTTTATAGCATCATGCAAGTCATATGTCCCATTTGTGAGTAAGAACACTAAAATTGAGGAAGTACAAGGTGTGTGTGTGTGTGTGTGTGTGTGTGTGTGTGTGTGTGCACATGCTTCTTCATGGTGACCTAGGAAAAATTTTTCTTTGTCATCCAACAGTATGCAGTAATTTAGCATGATTCCAATACTTTTCCCTGAATCATGCATTTAATCTGTATACCATACATAGTAAGTGGTTAATAAAATGTGTTACACCCTAAGTGTAGACAGCATTGAGGGTAACACAACAGTGAAGGCTGACAATTGAGAAAAAGAAATTCCAATGTGTTTTATCACATATACTTCAAAATGTTATTGGGCTCTAAATTATAAATTATACTATTGTTGTATTTTATAAAAAATGAAGCCAGCAATATGTTTGGTGGAAGTGTGGGATTGTGTGGGGGAAGGGGTTGCCTCTGTGGGCCCATGCTGAGGCATCTCATCCTCCTGAGGTACAAGTCACAGAGCAAAGTATAGAATAGAGTTTATTTGAGGCATGGGGAGGAGAGTTGGGGGAGGTAGTAGAGAAAGAAAAAGGAAGAGAGAGAAAGAGAGCGAGAGCGAGAGCGAGAGCGAGAGCGAGAGCGAGAGAGAGAGAGAGAGAGAGAGAGAGAGAGAGAGAGAAAGAGGAGTAGAGGCTGGCCGTGAACATGTGGAGAGAAAAGCAGTGAGGGAATTGGGAGAGAAGGGACAGGGGAGGAAAAGGTAAGTGAGTAAGAGAGCAAGAGTGAGGAGGGGGCAAACAGCTCCTTTTATAGTGAGTCAGACAAACCTGGCTATTACCAGGTAACTGTGGGGCAGAGCCTAGAACTATGACAATTACTTAACATTATGTTAATACATCCCTCAGTTTTGGACATGTTCCTATCATCACTATAATAAATAAATATAAATTATAATTGTCTGTGTGTGTGTGTGTGTGTAGGGCCATGAAAAGACGGCATAGTTAGCATAGTTTCTGGTCAAGCACCAGCTAGAGATCGCCAGAGACCACAGGTGATGCAGTTCGCCACGCTCCGAGACTCCAGGCTCCTGACACGAGGCCACAGGCCTTCATAGGGTGGGGTCCTCCAGTCACATAAGACAATGCCCACTAGCTCTTCCACAGGTAGAGGGCGTGACTATAGGCCTCAGAGCATCAAGACAAACCTCTATATTAATGAGATACCTAAAGGCCAGAGGAGGTAGCCAATCAAACATTCTTTCCCAGACCCTCCTCCTTGCCAAAGGTATTTAGAACTAAGGCCAACCCTGAAAATACCAGGGTATAGTTTTCATCTATTTTCCACCACGAAAATAAATGTCTTAAGACCATGGACTGTTTTTCTTCTTTGGGACCTGCCATGGAGAACAGTGGAACAGGTCTACATCTAAGAACTCTTTGTGTTCCCAGTCATGGAGACCACCAACCCAGCCTCTCAACCCAAGCAAGCAAACCGAGGCAGTCAAGCGAGTTGTTGCGACCAGGAACTCTTCTCCCCGGGGACACAGCCAGAGCTTCTACCCTTTCTCCCTTAGGCTGCTGGCAAATCTAGCCAAGAACTCTGGCTCCCTGGGGACCTCAGTCTGTGCTCCCCACCCCCTAGCGGAGTCCCACAGCTTCACATAGCCAGATGTCTGCCTGGCACATGCGTGAATGGAACACAGTCAAATTACCGCACTTCTGTCTCCACAAGAGGCCCTAGCCATGTGTTGAGACAGAGACATCAACCCAACCAGTCCCACTGGCACACAAACAACCCAATATATATACATGTTTAATATATGTACTATGTATTTTCCAGTCTGAATAATAAAATTAGAACAAAGTGGTTTTTCACCCATTTTAATTGTGTATGTATGTGTACAGGGAGGTACTTACACGTAATTGAAAGGGCTGTCATAGACTAGAGGAATCAGTAAGATCCTCTGGAGATGACGTTACAGGCAGTTATTAGCTGTCTTCCATACAGTCTGGAATAACTTGAATCCTATGCAACACCTGTATGTGCTATTAGCTGCTAATCCATCTTTCTCATCCCAATAAAATAGTTTTAAGTTAAGGTAGTACTTCAAAAGATGTTATGAGATTTAAGATGCCTTTTTAGCTTCTAACATTAATCATATGTGTTCTGATAAATCTTTCTAGTCCCAACAAATAGTTTAAGTTAAGGTATCACTTGAAAAGATGTTATGAGATTTAAGATACCTTTTTAGCTTCTAACATTAATCATACATGTTCTGATAAAAACTCTCTTTTGAAAAGTAGTATTTGGGAATATTAAAGGGAAATATGTTGAGAATTACAGTCATTTTAAGATCTAAGTCTTGATAAAGAAAATCTTCATTTAAATGATTTTTAAATACTATTTTGTGAAATAGTAACCCTACAAGAGTCTAGAATTAAAACTAGCAAAGTAGCAAAATGAAATAACTTATTTTAGTACATATTTAAAATAAAAACAATCAACTTAGAAAAATTCTTCCATGATTTACTTACTTCAAATACCTTATTTCAAAATCTCTCGAAGATTCTTGTAGAAAAAAGAAAACAACAGATGAAATTGTTTATATATTCAGTTTTATATGCATTATTTTGGGATACGGTGAAAGGAAGTTAAAGTTGATAATATTAAGATTGGAGATAAATGGCAAAGGACTCATTATATTATTTCATTGAAAAATCCTAGTGCTACTTTGAATTGTACTCCATACTCTTATGAAAATGAATTCCATCTCTGTGAAATTCTGGCTCTGTTTAGGTGAGAAGTGCTGACTTTCGTCTTCATTTAAAAAAAGAGAAAACTCTCTAAAGTTCCACTGTAAAAGGGAAATCAGAATCTAAGCATCTTCACAGGAAACTCTATTCATTAAAAAGAAAAAAAATGAAACTGATCTATCCTCAATCAGATAGGTCAAGAAATTGTAATTCAAATAGAGAAGACCATAAACACGCTACATTAGTTGCTGTTTGACTAAAGCCTCAGCAGAGATAAAGGGAAAACAGTGCTTCTAAGGCTAGAAAGTAAATCAGTCACACATAGTTCATTATTTATTTCCCATTTTCTGTCTTCATTGGGATTTATCTCTTATAATTTAATGAAGTATAAAAAATATATTGTGAATCTGGCTTTTGAAAAAGTTCTCTCAGGAACTCTTGTACTGTGAGAACAGGGCATTTGAAAATGAATTATTATCACAACACAGCCCTGGAAGAATTCCTTCACAACAATCAGCTATGAAGGCTAAGCCAGATTACACACAATTCTTTTATTACCTAATGTTTATATTTATTAAATATTGATATATGCTCATAAAAATAAAAACAGTACTGTAGTACTGTTAACACACACACACACACACACAGACACACACACACACACACACACACACACTAAACCAGGTATGTGGGCTTATGCATTTCATCACTTGGGAGCTGAAGCAGGATTACTACGACTTGGGCTACTTAATGAGTGGAAAAAAGATAGACATGAATAGTCATAGCAAAGACTTTTCATGAGAGCATGCATTTATTTATGGCCTAATAATGCTGACTGCTTGGTTGGATATAAATCCCAAACATGAAGTTGTACCTATCCATTCAATATGTGTAGTTTTTATATACCAGTTATTCCTCAATATATTATTTTATTTAAAAAGGAAAAATAAATTTTATCATAATTTATATTATGAAATTTTATTGGCTTATTACATGCATAATTGTATTATATAATACGAAATTATATAAATTTATATAAACATAGCATTTCTGAAATTAAATTTAATTTAAGGGAAATGGCAGAAACTATAGTAGATAGCAAAAACAGAATATATTTGGATAAATTGCTGAAATAATTTTTGCTTTACACACCATTTTTCATAATTTTTCATCTTAGGAGTAGCAAAATTTGGTACGAGGCTTTTATATATCCTGTGCTGACCTTGAACACCTAGTCTTTTCACCACAACTTCATGACACCTGGACTATATTGTGCAACATCAAACCTAGTAAAACAGAAATATTCTCATTCAGAATAATGAATATACTCAAAGACTCTTTTCCATACAGAATTTCTCTCAGTCTCCCTTCATTGTTAGATACTGCCATGTCTAACACTTATAACCAGTGACATTTGTTTTCTTGTTTGTTATTTCTCTTCTGTCACTGTATTCCTAATCACAATATGTGGAAGAAATTCTAAACCACCACTACCAACAGACAAAAGCACTCTAGGAAGGACGAAGACTTTTCAAAGAAAACCTTGCCAAATGTGTCATACACATTTCACATCTCTTCAGTGGAGTTCAGTAGTTCTTCCTAAACATAGGCACAATCAATGACTTTATGTTTGGGCAGAGCTTACTTTTTCACAACCTCAGATGTTTCAAAACCATGGTAAATGGAAAATTTTTCACGTAGTATTAATAGTTCTCACACATGGAGTGAAGCCAGTGTTTTTCTAGTTCATCTATTCTTTCTCCTTAAAGCATAGTTTTTCTGTCTATCAAAAATAGAAGAAATGAATGGTTACCACTAATGCAGGCATGCCATTATTGAACCTTGAAGGTTATCATAATATATCGGATATTGTTATGTTTCATAGGCATCACAGCTAAACAGGACTGACTGTTGGTTGTCTCCCTCGTTAAGAAGCTTGTATGGTGCTTTCCTGTAAAATAAAAGCTAGTCCTCAGGGAAAAGACATTCAGATCAGTTATATCTTAGGGATCTCTGGGCTCTTGGTTCTGAATTGCATGGTGTCATTGACAAGAGAAATGGCTTGCCATCTCTTGGGGTAACCAAGGAATAGTAGCAATAGGCTCACTATTTTGGTAGTCTTGGACAGTTCTGGCCAACAAACCAAAAAGTTTCTCAGGTCTGGTATTTGGGCTTGTGTTAGGTAGTTTAAGCTCTAATTTTATTCTAGACATGCTCAAAATTAGTGAAATGATGCCTGGTCCCTCTGACCTAGCTACCTATTAAATGTGAGTGTAGTTATGGTCATTAGAGGAGAATCTGCAATCTAAATTCCTGAGCAGAACAATCCTTCACAACCATCTATAAACATGTGTCCTTATACCCACAAATAAGTATAGCATTTACCCCTATTCAAATGAAATTCTCTTAGCAACAGATGGAGACCATTACAGAAAAACACAACCTATAAAAATGCAGATTTGTGGAATCTTGTCCCAGTGGATACATCTATAAAATGCCTACAGGTTCAGAGAAGATTGCAAAGAGGAGGCAGAAAGATTGCAGGAGACAGAGGATTATGGAGTTTGCTCCCAGCACCTTCAGAAGCTACATCTATAAGGTATCACCAAAATGACATATAAGCTGAAGAAAAATGATATGGCAATGGACACACCAGACTGGAGTAGGAAATGTTGATAAGGCCTCAGCCATACACAATGAACTATATGCAACTAGGAAAAGCTCAGAGTCAGAGAGTGGACTTTTCCAGGAAAGAATGCACCAATTGGTTGTCTACTATCAAGTTGTAGCTCTTAAAATATACATTCAAGTGACATTACACAGATTGAACAAGTTATATTTAGGTGTGTGCATGTATATTATTCATACACACACACACACACACACACACACACACACACACACACACACACATACACAAGGCTTTATTGTAAAGGTTAACTGAGCCACCAGATCTGTCTCCTCTCTCTCTCTCTCTTTCCAAATTTTAATTTGCTCACTTGCTCTGCTCTTCTATTTCTTCATTTTCATCGATTTCCTCCTTTCCACCAACATTTAGATAGAGTTTCTTTCTCCAAATACTGATAATAGTCCTTACTGATCCTATGTTCTCATCAACTTATCACCCACCACTTTTTTATTTCTCAATTTCTTTCTACCTTGCCAGAATCTCCTTGTCCTTTTCTTCCCTCTTGTTCCAGGTGTGTTCAGCATCCTATGTCTACACACTTCTGTCACTTTTTCTCTTTAACTTGTAAATACATGGGTTTGTTTTCATCATGAAAATGCTGTGTGAAGAACATTAAATCTCAAGGGCTCTCTGCTTTACTTTCATTGGTGTGGATTGGTAAATGGCCTTTCATTATTAGCCAAGATTGAACTGAAGAGCAAAGTTTGGGAGTTGAATTCTCACTGTTGTGATGGACCCATAGGAGCAGAAAGGGATTTGACATGATAAATGTTGCTACGTTGGCCTCAGAGTCATGCTAGGGCTCTGGGTGAGAGCAATTCTGCTATCTTTCATAATTACTTTTTTCCAACAAATGGTCAACGCATCTTAAAGCTTCATTCAGTAGGACAAACTTAGAGAACCACAGACTGTGTTCTTCAGGTGCAGGTGCCATATCAATTTGCTCATATTTGGTTAGTGTCCTGGCTGGTTTTGAGTATCAACTTGACACAGGATGGAGTTATGGAAAGAAGCTTCAGTTGAGGAAATGCCTCCATGAGATCCGGCTGTAAGGCATTTTCTCAATTAGTGATCAAGGGGGAAGGGCCCATTGTGGATAGTGCATGCTGAGCTGGTATTCTTGGGTTCTATAAAAAAGCAAGCTGAGCAAGACAGAAGAAGCAATCCAGTAAGTAACATCCCTCCATGGCCTCTGTATCAGCTTCTGCTTTCTGACATGCTTGAGTTCCAGTCCTGACTTCCTTAGGCGATCAACAGCAATGTGAAAATTGTAAGCTGAATAAACCCTTTCCTCCCCAACTTGCTTCTTGGTCATGATAACTGTGCAGGGATAGAAACCCTGACTAAGACAGTTACCTAGAACTTAATTCTTTCTGTTTGTTTAAGTAGGGATGGACATATGTTCCAGCAATTGGTCTAAGAATAAGAAACACAAGTTCAGAAAAAGAATCATGATGTCTCTCTCATCTCTTGAAAAACTATTTGTCGCTTGGTATTCATGACATTTTTATGTCTTTTTCGATCTTGTTTGTTTTGATTTTAATCTCTCTAAAAACCACACTGGATGATTAACTAATACATGAGACATTTTATGTCAGTAGGGCACTAGGACTATTTAATTTTATTCTTTAAATACAAAGAACATGATAAGAAAATATCTTTCCAATTGCTAGCTGTGTACCTTTAATACTGATGATGTTAGGCTTCTAAAATCTAATATTTACCTATCAGTGTTTTATTTTTTATTTAAGCTTACATCACAGGAATCACAATGTTCTTTGTTTTCCTCAAAGCTCTATTCATTGCTTTCTACAGTGTCCTCTTCTTCAAACATACAGGTGAATTGTTGTTCACCTACAGTTTTCTAAATAAATAATTGATATTCCCACTTTCTATCTGATTTGATATTTTAAACACTCTTGTATCCACTGTCCTTAAACAATAAATATTGGATCTTCTTTTTTTCATCAAATCTGAATTATTCACCATAAAATAAAGTATAAAATCAGCAGGCTTCTAGCTGCCTTATTTACCTCTGACCATATATACGCACAAGTCACTCAGAGATAAGTTGATTAAGTGCCATGGATAAATACAATATTATGTTAACTTAAAATTAGTAGATTATAATAAAGTTATTCTGATGCATCTATAAAGAACTTCTAGTGTATCGGGCACTGACTTAAAAGCTTTATATGTAAATAGCTCATAACCAATTCTACAGTCTTATTACAGTCAAAATTTTCTCTTAGACACGTAAGTGCGTTGATAGTAACCTACCAAAATTAATATTGCTGGGAATCTCTAGGGTCTTTTGTATAATTTTTTCTACATGTAGAACATTCTCTTCATCTAGTTTGTCTAATATTGCCTTTTTGTATAACTTTATGGCAGTGGTAGCAAAGAGAGATGCATAGAATGTGGTTGACACACAATGAATAAATGTCATTTGATCTGGTTTGATAGTTGACTATAGTGATTGTCAGAAACCAAGGAGGAAGAGTCCTCAAGAGAACAAAGACGTATCTGTTGAAAAAGTTAAGTGGTCCTGGTGTGATACTAGGAATAATAATATGGGAAAAGAAGGAAGGATAGGAAATTAATAAAAGCCAAGGGAAAAACTAACTGTAATTTCATCCACCCTCAATTTATACATGAGCATTACACCAGGTTTCCTGGGGGAAATTTTTTTTTTTTTTTTTTTTTTGATTTCAGACCGGTTTTGGTCTTCAAACAGAAACTTATAACTCAAAGATATCTAATAAATATATTATGCATCCTTTTTTGGCCATGTACATAGTAAGTCTTGTTATAAAATATGATTGTCAAAACAGAAACTGTTAGATATTCCTTATAAGCACTAAGATTCAATGCAAAACAACATATAAATGTAATAGCATGCTGATATTGTGAAAATTTCAATTTGGTGATGTGTTTATTCAGTATCTTCATGAAATTTCAAATCCAAGGATTAACCATGTTTTCTTTAAGTCTAGATTCTTAAATTTTGCATAGATGGATTTTTTTAATCTCATAAAGGCAACTGTAGTGTGACTTGGTGATTTTTACTTGTATTGTAATTACTCTTCATTGCTCCCCTAAGATTGGGCAAAAACATGATCATGATGTGAATGTGGTGTTTAGAGTGGTACTCACAACACTGAGGCGAAGACCAAGGGATGAACATCTATTGTTCAGGAACAATAGTCTCCCTGGTGAAAAGAAATTGATGGTGAGGAAAATGGCAAATCTCACTATGGATAGACAGTTCAATGATAGAATCATTTCCAGGTGGTCTCTTGGCTTACATATCATGCTGGGTCAGACACTGTCTTCTCTATTGTAAGGAACATTTAGAGTTTTGCTAGCACATGGAAAAAAAATCAGCTTTCAGTTTTTACACTGAACTATTGACAACACAATGTAAGGCAGTTTGTATTGCTGGACCTCTTTTTGAAGTCCTTTAGCTCTTTCCTCTATTCATGGGTCAGTATCCTGACCTTGTCATTGTCCTGTCATGACTCTGCCTAGAGCCCTGATAAATCTAGTCATTACTCGGATTTGTGAGCATTAGCTATGAGGTAGGTCCAATACCTAGCCCTTTAGAGGAACAGTTTTATTGAATCCTGCCAACAGTCTAGAAGGATTGATACTCTTGTATCTGTGGAAAATGGAGTTCAGCATAGCCACATACCTTGTTCAAAAACCACAGACTTCACGTAGAACTGGAATTCAAATGCTTTTGTTCTGACCAGAAGTCAGAGCTTTATTTAAAACGCAGTGAAGTTAGAAGAATCACAGATGAAGTTACCCTGGAGCCAAGGCAGAGCATGGCTATTAGAAAGAAAAGTAGGACAAGACAAGTTACAGTGTGTGATCTTTCCTTAGAGACATATTCCACTGAATAGGACTGTACTGTGGCCAACTGTGAAGCAAGCAAAGTGTACAGTCATCTATTGTTCTGCCTGTCATTGTCTAATCTACGTACACTCCTGTGACAGCTAACTGCCTCATGCTGCCAGATGCTTCCCATGTACTGACGAACAATGTACAAGAAGCTCACTTTTCCCTGCAATGTGAGGGCCATTAAGGGCTTAGCTCTTTCAGAAAAATTCATATTCTCAAAAAGATATTAAAAATCATAAATGTTTATGTCTATGATTTAATCTTATTAATGTCAAAGGTTTTCCCCTAAAGGTTTTCCCTTAAAGGTTTTATTTTGACAGAAAGGTGGGAGTGCATTTAGGTCTGTGAAATTCTTTGTAAACCAAGGACTCTCTAAGGTGAGGACTACACTGCAGTCTATGCTGAGGCCCTCTTACCACTCCCTGATGGAAAACATCATTTTTGTTCCATTGTATGCCTTTATCATCATAATTATGATGTCATAATTGTTTTTTCTTTAAAAATTCACAAAAAATTCTGGAAGGCATCCAAATTAACAGAGACTCACACAATTCCATGTTCTTTAGGAAACAGAAATCAATCACAGATTTGTTTAAAAAAAACATAAAAAGACACAGCAATTCTTTAATTATTTCATATCTATTTGCGGCAGGATCTGGGAGGTGATTTTTATAAAACCAAAATATATTTTCTCTGTATATTTGTTTGTAAAAATATGGGACCTAAGGTATGTTTTCGTTTTTTATATTTTAAGACATTTCAGAAACAATGATTTATTGCGATATGTGTGTGAGAATGGAATCAGCACGATGAAAAACTGCAGCAGGATTTCCAGTATTTAGATAGTTCTGATGACTAACGTGGACTCTTTTTTCTCGTCATCATAATCAAGTTGCATTAACTTGTGAGAAGGCACCGATTCAAGAGAAGCATTTACTTTGTCTTAGATACGTCACTTATGTTTGTGACAATACATGGAGGGTTAATACTTATCTGATTGAGAGAAATGATTTGTAAACAGACCATGTTCTTTAAAAATATTCTGTGACAGGAAAGTGGAGAAGAGGTGTGAGATGTGGGCATATGTATGACGAGGGGGATGAAGAAAAGAGAGGGAAGGCTAACAAAAGTGATTTATGTATGAAAATACAATAGAGGAACCTAATATGTAGTATGCTAGTTCAAACATTAAATAGATCAACCTATCCCAGCCCATTACCTGGTTCTGTAGCTGTGTTATGTTCTATCCTAGGATTGGTTTCAGCTTTGTCCACTTATCAGCTCCCAGGAAGCATTCCATGTCAGTCTGTCAGGCACTGTACCTTGTCAGTACGACACACAGCATGATGCTTAGTGAGTTTGAGGCTGAAAAGAAAAATCAAGGTTTGCTTTTAAGATTTATGGGGAGAGAAAAAAGAGAGAGAAACTTTTTTGGCAGCAAACGTTAGGCCCACTGGCCATGAATCTGATTCCTGCCTTGGTGAGAGAAGATAATTGGTTCAGGAAAAAAATGTGATTAGATTCTGTCCCTCTAGAAATTACAGAGGATTGAACTTCAGCAATTTGGCCTTTATAGGAGACATATACAAATCTAAGAGACTCCACAGCCCTAGGCATGTTAGTCTATTCACGGGCATGGCTAGGAAAGAAACTCTGTCCAAGTGAAGTGTGAGTTCGTATTGCTTGGAAGTAGCTCCTACAATTAGCAGGGAGCAGACAGATCATGAAGAGCTAGACAAAGAAAATGAGGTGACATGAATGGGTCAGGGGAAAGAACAGAAAGATGAGCAACTTGGAAGAGTAGGGATCTGGGGCACAGGACTCAGTCTTGTCAGTTACTGCAGAATGGGCATGTTGATATACAGACAGACAAGTGGGCAGAAAGCTGGTGATAAGTCTGCCCCACCCCTCTGACTGGGATGGACAGTGAACTTGGTAAACTTGAGTTTCTCAGAGATATTGTTCAGGGGCTGTAATACTGGGAGGTTTACAACATGGGAGAAGAAAAGGCATTAACTAGTCTATTTTTGTTCCTCCAGAAATATAGGTTGGAGATTCACAAGAGTTTTATATCAAATTTCTGATTGATCATATGCACTTTGTGATCCACTGCAAAGTAGTCTATCTTTCTGATGTGTCCACTTGTCCTTGCCTGCAGATGCCTGAGAGCCAGAGAAAAGTCAAGTTAACACTGGATCTGAAGTTTGTACAACAGTGACCTCATTAATTCAAATACTGTGATGAGATGACACCTTTCAACTCTAGCTTCAGTCAGGTTATGAATTCTTTCTGAAGCCCTGGAGCAAAACCTACCAGCCTTCCTCACTCTGCCTCTAGTCATTCAGGTTGACATATTTTTCCATTCTTACTACCCACAGCCAACTAGGAGAGAAGACCACTACTTTAGTATTGCTTTATCCCTCAGTACTGAGCCATGCATACTTTGACCACCATATATATATACTTAAAGAAATCTCATACTTATCCCTTCCTTAAAATGGGCCCTACACTACTGTTTTAGTATGGTGAGTTACTAAAATCAAAGCTGAAGAATCAGCTATGACTCCTGACAAAAATAAGAGACCTAGAATGTAAGTGAAGTTGAAGCTGCACTTTTCTCATAACAGTATTTTATGTGTCATGTGTGTGTATGTGTGTGCATATACATGAATGAATATATATATATACTTAGCTAGGCTGTCATTGCTTTGAAGAGACACCATGGCCAAGGCAACTCTTATAAGAGATGGTATTTAATTGGGGCTGACTTACAGGTTCAGAGGTTCAGTCCATTATCATTATGGTAGGAGCATAGCAGCATCCAGGTAGACATGGTCCTGGAGAAGGTAAGATCCTGATGGTAAGACAGCCATCCAGGAGAAGACTGACTCTTCTGCATTGGGCAGAGCTTCAATGCCTAACCTCAACAGTGACATACTTCCTCTAACAAGGCCACATTTCCTAACAACACCACTCCCTGTGGCTGAAGCATATTCAAACCATCACATTGTATGTATGTATCTATGCATGTATATATGCATACATGTATGTATGTTTGTGTGTATATAACAAAGGGTAACTTCAAGTATTTTTTTTTCAGAATTTCTACTCTGTTTTTTGAGACAGGGTCTCGCTTTGGCCTGAAGCTCTGTAAGTAGGGTAGACTGAGGACCTATAAGTCCCAGGGATGTTCCCATCTTCATCTTCCCAGTATTGAGATTAGACTTATATGCTACCACTCTCCAAATTTTTATGTGTATTCTAGATCTCAAACTTGGGTCTTCTTGTTCTGACCTGAGAAGTCTTAAGAGTATTTTACATTCTTATTTGTGGGCTACATTTACCCTTGGCCATTGATCATTGTCAGGCCATAAATGGTTTTTCAAGCCTTTTACCCTCAATCAGTAATGATTATGTCTAATACAATTTAATCCATCTTAGAATCTTAATCAGGATTTTTTTCCTCTTATGAGTTTGAGCCAGCTACTAGCAGTAGAAATCCTGTAGAAGCAAAGAGCAGATGTGCTCTTTCCTACCCTCAAATCTTGACTCTCAAGCTTAGAATTCTAGGCCTTCTTGGGGAAACCAAGGGATATAGCAAAGCTCTGGGAACCCCACATCATTCCAACATACATGTCATAGGTTCGGTTTGATTACACTAATATTATGTCACTTTCATCAATGGGAATCTTTGTTAAATTCTTCACAGATACCAGCAACTTGGGTTTCCTTAATTGCTGTTTTTTTTAAACGCCAGCTGCTCTGTCTCTGCCTTGGGCTTCTTGGAATTACATCATCACTCAGACTTTCCCAGGGTTCACTTTTCAAGTAGGAGTTACTTCGTGCTTATACTGCTAACTTCAGGCATGGCTTCAGTAACTCCAAGTGATATTCTTAAATTTCTATTAATGGGTCTAAAATAAAAATTTGCAGCATGCTTCTTCACAGTGGGCAAGGAACATGAGTGAGTCTTCTAAGAACATATTTACTTTTAAAAGAGTTACATTTATTGTATGTGTACATGCAGATGTATATTTCTCTGCATGTGTGTATGTAAACCATATGCACGCCTGGCACCTGTGAAGACCTGGAGTTGTAGTTACAGAAGATTGTCAGACAGCTGACAAACTCTTATCCTCTGAAAGCGTAGCAAGTGCTCTTAACTGATGAGCCATCTCTCTACCTTTTAAGAACATATTTTAAAAGATCTGCCTTTGACTTCTAACTTTTCCCTTAATCTCAAGACTTATTTTATTGGCTGGTAATCTTGTATTCAGGTAATATATTCGTCTTAGCCCATTACTGTCACCATAACAAAGAATGTGTGACTGAGTAATTTATAAAGAACAGAAATGTATTTTTCATGGTCCTGGAAATTGTTAATACCCAAGATTAAGGTATCAGTACGTTATATATCCTGTAAGAGTCCTTTTCTGTTACTTTCTCACTGTACCCTTATACTGTGGAAGGGCATAAAAATGTTGCATGTTGTTCTGTAACCCAGCAGATGAGATGGAAGGCATGAAATGGATACAGGCATTCACTGCAGCACCATCTGTTAGGACATTAATCGAATGTGTAACACATACTATGGATCATCTACAAACTCTTCAAAGTCCCACCTCTACCAGCCATCACCTTCAGATTCAAAATTCAACAAAGGAGTTTTAGAGTGAGATACATTCAAACAATAAACTCTCTCATACCAAACAAGCTTATTAAGTACAGCATCTTAAATACTATTCATGGTAGAAACATGGACCACAATCATCGAAAATCCATCATACAACGGGATGAAGTCAATTAAGCTAATCAAGAAATATTGTACAAGGGAAACACAGGATTTCTCAACAATGTTATAGACTGAGCCTTGAGACTGATAACTCCAGTCTCGTCAGGGGAAAAGTCAAGTCAACTGAAACCAAAAGCTTCACTTTTTGAGGCTCTGGGGCCCATTCTCAGGCCAAACCTCACCAAACTTGCTCCTAAACAAGGAGCCATGACTAAACTTCTTTTGTCTTTTTATCAGGGCCTCTGAGAAAAACCTTAGCTCAGCCTTGCTCTCAACTTGCACTTTCTTGCTTACATGATTCAGTAATGATTCTATGTTGCATGGCTT
The DNA here is from genome assembly GCF_011762505.2 of Arvicanthis niloticus. Taxonomy (NCBI): domain Eukaryota; kingdom Metazoa; phylum Chordata; class Mammalia; order Rodentia; family Muridae; genus Arvicanthis; species Arvicanthis niloticus. Next base: position 68,506,755 of record NC_047671.1, on the reverse strand, counting down.
TTATTTGAAGATTGGGTGAGCAGCTCTGTCCTTGTCTGTGGAAAATGTCAGTATAAAGCTAGTTTATCACAACCTTTATCAGAGACATCACACATCTGTCTCCTATTCAGTGACTGAGTGACTGTCCTCACTGAACATGAAATCACTCCTAAGATGCCATGTTTTTTCCCTTTAAGAAAAATGGGTTTTAAATACAAGTGTCTTCTTGTTGCTATAGTTTGTTACCCTGTTAGGAGGTATTCTCTGTGGCTAAATGCCCAGATAGAACTGACTCAGAGTGATAAATATGCAAATATATTGCATATCAGCTACCTGCTCACCTCTATAGTTGATTCTGAGCTCATTTCACTGTTTTAAGCACAGCAATTTTTCTTCTATTCTTATTTTTCTTCTGAAGGCCAAATAGCAACTTCTTCATCTCCATTTCTTTCTATGTTTAGAATGAATGAATCATCTACTGTAATGCCTTTTTCATATGTGAACAGTGTGAAAGAACAAGAGGTTGGGAGAGTCTTAGGAGATGCTTACCTCTATTTGGTAGCTTACAAGGACTCATGAGTTAGGTCCACATATATTCTTTCTTTGGCCATCAGGACCTAGTGCCTGTAGAGGAGCAGAGAAATGATAAGAATATACCTGGTTTGATTATGACACTAGGGTATAGTCAAAAGCCCTGAGCATACTTTGTTCCTTTAGTCTAGTTCCCAAATGAAGTGAGTGAGGAGAGAAGAGTGAGAGTAAAAAAAAAAAACCTAGGGTAGAATTTTTTTCCTATTATCTGGAAGGAAAACACATTGTCTCCTGTACTGTAATCTATGATATATATATATATATATATATATATATATATATATATATATATATAATATATAGACAATATATCTAGACAATAACTGGAGATATATATATATATATATATTGTCTAGATCTTGTATGTCCTTCAGAAATTCAGATGTTTAAGGCTTGCTCTGGTTTTGTGGGGTTATTAAAATGTAGGGATTAAGAGGTGGGGGCTAATGGAAGCAGGTTAGCATGCTCTGGGAGGCAATATTGAGACTTGGACTATTTCTCTCTCTCTCTCTCTCTCTCTCTCTCTCTCTCTCTCTCTCTCTCTCTCTCTCTCTCTCTCTCTCACTTTGGCAGCCAAAAAGTAAATAGGCTCCAGCAGCCACAAACTCTCAGTGTAAGGTACTGTACTGTTATAGGCCTAGAGCAATGGGGCTAGGCAACCATGGACTAATCCTTGTAGAACCACATACCAAGACAGGCATTTTTCTTTATTAAATTGATCGGGTGCAAGTATTTTGTCACAATATGAAACGAACATATAACCCCAGTGAGAGCTTAAGTCTGTGCTTGTTTTTCATGCCATGTTTCAGTTGTGAGTTGTTTCTATTTCTGTTTTTTTTGTTTGTTTGGTTGTTTTGGTTTGGTTTGGGTTTTTAGGGGTTTTTTTGTTTGTTTGTTTGTTTTTTGAAAATTAGGTCTCACTATGTAGCCTCAGCTGGATTCACTATGTAAATCAGGCTGGGCTCAAACTCATACAGTTATGCCTGTGTTTGCCTGTTGGGTAATGGGATTTAAAGTGTGCATCAATGTACCTGCTTTCGATTTTTAGTGGAAAATTGTTATGCTCAGAAATTAAGTAGAATGAAATATAAATATAAAGAAGAGAATATATGTTACTTCTTAAACAAAAACAATTTAACAAAATACATGATAAAATACATGAGAATAACAAGCAATATGGTAAAAGAAATATAGAATTAAAAACAAAGACATAAGCATGAAAAACTATATTGAAGAGGTTTTAAAATGCTGGAAAGTTCATTTTTAGTTTATCTGATATCATAAAACCTACCCCAGCAGCTATGCCTCTTATATATAAAGCATGCCCTCTGTACACCTGGGCTATTGAAGGCAATATGACCAGGGTTATTTATGCTCTCTTACAGGTGCTGGCAGAGGGCCCCAAAGCATTTTCATTCTTGTACAGAGAGTAGACATTCTCAGAGTGAGGCCTGAGAATGTATGGTTTAGGTGAGATGAACTCCCCTTTTTTCTATTAAGGAAAGAGTGAAGTAGACTTTGGAAAGGCACCTACTGGCAGCTGGGTCACATATCAACACTGTTCCATTTGAAGTCTTGCACAAGGCTGTATGTACTATGTCTTCCTAAATCTCATTTCATTGTATTTCAGCAAGTGTAGAGACTAAAAGCCAAGCAAGCCAGCTGGCATCTCTTTTTACCCTCACTGGGATCTCTGTTCACCCTCAAAATTTGGAGTTATGTCTTAAAGCAAAAAGATTATTTTTTTGAGAATGCTTGAAACATCGTAGTGTACTGAGAAACGAAGCTCAGCACACTATTTCAGCACCTATTGTGTCCATGTTTAGAGGACACAAAGCTGGACTCCAGCATGTGCAAGCTGCTTCTGTTGTGAAAACTCTTGTCTTAAAGCATTGCCTTTTAATTTGAGGCTTCATTCGAGGAGCTCTATGGTGATTTTGCAACAGAATAAAGAAATTAGCTTCCTCAGGACTGAACATGGAATTTTATATCAATGCTTGTTTTCATTGTCAAGAAATAAAGATAGCATGGATGGGAAGACAGTTTAATAAGTAAAATGTTTGCTGTGCACAAGGACCTGAGCAAAAAAACTTGGATAGCCTGTGCTGGTAAGGAGGGACACACAGATCCCAGGGGCTCAGTGCCTAGCCAACCTAGACAAAATACCAGCTTCTTATGTATTAAACATACTGCCTAAAAGGTGGAGAACTGATTGAAGAAGATAACTCCTTGACAGACTCTACTATCTACACATGTTCACATTTGCAAATATACTCCCTCACATATATGTGTGCATAAACCAAAGACAGAGAGAGAGAGAGAGAGAGAGAGAGAGAGAGAGAGAGAGAGAGAGAGAGAGAGAGAGAAGGAGGGATGGGGAGAGGGAGGGAGGGGAAGAGGGAGAGAGAGAGGGAAAGGGAGAGAGAAGAAAGGTACTAGAAAACAAGCATGTCAGCAAAAACTAAAGTAGAAGTGATATGACAACCACATATGTGTGATGGGATTAGAGATGGTTCAAACACTTGTCCATGATGAACTCATTTTGATCTCATAGTATATTCATGAAGGTCACATATCATATTGGGTTATACTGCATTTTATTTCTTCTTTAGAGAGTATTCTTCAGCTCAATGTGGGTGCTACCATTCAGCCTGGGAGGGCACAATTTTTGTTTTCTCCCCGCTTTTTTTTTTTTTTTTTTTTTTTTTTTTTGTACAGGGTTTCATGTAGCTCAGGCTAGTGTCAAAAATTTTTTTATATTGGTGAGGATAGTCTTGAAATTCCCTTTTCCTGTATCACCCTTGTTTTAGGATTACTAGAATACTAACTCTTTCTGCATATGAGGCTAGATTGTACCAACTGAGCTACATCACACCGTCAGTCTCTGTCCACATGCTATTCTTTAAGAATTCGTTCCTGAGTGGAGATGGGAAGCTAAAAGTTCTCTCAGGGATTTTTAACAAAGTGTGACTAGAAAGGAACCACAAAAATTGGCTGCACATACCCATTTTTACCTCCTTGATTTAACTCTCAGTAAGGAATATTTTTAGTACTCCTGGTTTATCTTTGCCAACTGTGCAGCAACTGCAAGAGGTAAGAGCTTTTTTTTTTTCCCACTACTAGGCTGAGAAAACAAAACAAGATGATTGGAAACAGCTTTTGCTATTTCTAATTTCCCCCTAGGTTTGAGTCCTCAATTAGTTTTCTTGCCACCATACTTGGGAAAGCACCATACTTGGGTAAGAATTTTCTGTATATTCTTTAGTGCTTGAACATGCTGTATTTATTGTTATTGTAAAATGTTATATGCTGCTTAATTTAGACTTTTGTATTTTGAGGTTTTTTTTTTTACTTTTTAATTTTTGTTTGTGTGTGTGTGTCTGAGTGTGTGTGACTGTGTGTCTGTGTATGTGTGTGATCCCAGAAGATTAAGGTGAAGAAAAGGACAAGGAAATCAATCTTATCATCAACATTGCCAACCTATAATCTGGTCCAAGACAGAATAAAATGAGGAAGCAGAAAGCATCCAACAGAGACATTATTTGTCTCCTGTTGTGTTAGATAGGAAGTTCTGAGACTTTGAATCCCAGTAATCTGTGTTACTTTTGGGCTGGCCATGTCACAGTGGTGATAATAATAACATGCTTTACAAGATTCTTAATCTCTAAATGAAATTGTTGAAACTGTGTTTTTCTCCCAGTCAAGTGGGACCTCCTAAAGATCAGAGAGCAACAGAGATGCTCCAGTCCATGACTGGGCTCTTTTGTTCTAGCAACTCAATGCTGTCATAGTCTTGACCACTGATGGTACAGTGATTATTCCTTACTTAATTGTTAGCAGCTTTGAGATGTAGCAATTTCTCAAACATGGCAAGGTTAAGTGAGAATTATGATCTTTACTGTACTCTCTACAGACAGAGCAAAACCAATGTTTCTTCTTTTATTCCTGTAAATGACATTATTAGACTCAAGCAAAATTTAGGAAGCCATATTGACTCACTCTTTTATAATATTCTTGGTTACTAACATGAGCTATAGCTGAAGTAGTCCATTTTATTATTAACATTTATAGATAAAGACTTTAAAAGTCTCTGGATTTTTAATCATCCCACTGAAAGGCACATGGTATCACAAATGTTTCTGATGGCCAGTTTGGAACATTAGACTCTGGAGTCCTCACATTTTTTTGTTGAGTCAACCATGATAGCAGTCTTTATTTGTAAGAAACCAAAGTCCAAATTCTGATATTAATCAAACTGAATCATAAATACATCAGTAGTAAAGTAAATTTTTTAGGAAGCTTCATTGTTACCAAAGGTATTTTTATGGACTTGGAGTACTGGGTAAGGAAAGCCCTCAAAAATAAAAAGCTGAATTTTGTAGTCACCAATCCCAGAAGACAAAGCTAAGCCAGACTGAATCTGTACTTTCAGTATAATGAGTGGCAGGCATGATAAAACTTTTTGTCTCTACTTTAAAAATTCTTATTTAAATCATTCTTTAAAATCTCATTTCTTGACACCCTAGACAAAACTACCATTATGCTTTGTCTTAGTAATGATTGTCTTTTAACTGATCTTTCTACTTCTACCAACATTCTATATTTACAACATCAATTAATTATTCTTTTCATCTGTTTGACTCATAAAGTTCATAACTCTTTCTCAGTAGCAACAAATATAACTTAAAATATAGATCACAGCTTGCAACTCACAGATAGCTTTATGATGATTTTCTAGTAGGCTTAGCATAAAATATTGCCTAATCAATAGCACTTTGATCTCCTCTGCTTGCCTGCTTGGACATAGGTTGGTTGTTCTAGTCGTTATTGCCTTTCTTCTATACTGCAAATAGACAAAGAACATTGTTTTTATTAAAATAAGTTCTTATATTAGTTATCTTTGTACCTTCTATATGTAGCAACCATCTCTGATTATTTCATCTAAAATATTATTAATGTGACAAAGCCGTCCTTAACAAAGGAAGGTCCCATTGCAATGCCTTCTTGCTTAGCATTATTTATCACACTTACAGATTTTATGTACATGGTTATCACTCATGATTTGCCCATAGTGAAACATAGGGTACCTTAATATGTAATGTGATTCTTAACTTAGTTTTAGTTTATGTTATAATACTTCAAAAATATTCAAAGCACATTTATTAATTATGTGATGTGAGTTAAATATATGTCATTAAATTTTGCTAACAGTTACGATGTTTTAAAAACAAAACTTAAATTTGTTGACCTTCCTATTTTTAATAGATTTAGGTATGAGATTCTTTTTCATCCTAAGTATTGCTAGAAAATTTTTCTTCTAAGTTTTTTCATAGACTGTTCTTAAATCCCCAGAAATAAACATGGTTTGACATACAGTACCCCAGTTTTGTTTGGAGATTTCTTTCTATGATTCAACCCATAGATAAACTTTCATTCTTCCACCAGGACTCTCTCTGCCTTGTACTTACACATAATTCAGACACAGAACTTATAAAAGAAGTTTACATGCTCAGGTATCACTCCAAATATACCAACAATCTGAAAGATCATGGCAGTATCACTGCTGCAAAAATCACCAAACCTATATAAATGTTTGACGATGAGACACAGAATTTAAAAGAGCAATAATAAATGCTATCAAAGAATGCAACAGTATAAGAAGACAAAAAAGGAACATCTCAATAAAATTAAGGAGAAAGACAGCACATAAATGCCTGAGTGATGCACCCAAATACTCAAATATAAGAATGGTGGAGATGACAAAGAAATAAAAAAAATTGAAAATAAAAGTAAATAAACACAAAAAATTAAAAGGATTCAACATTAATTGAAGTTGGAATGGAAAAAAACCAACAGTCTAATTGGAAAACACAAAGGAAAGCCTTACAAGTGCAACTGATGAAGCAAGAGACAGAGTATCAGGACTAAAAGATGAACTAGTGGATCTAGATGAGAAAAGCAAGAAATATGAAAAATTTTTTAAAAACACAGGAAAGAAACATATGGACAATGTGGGACTATGAAAACATAAAGCCTTCCACTTAGAAGCATAGAAGATAGAGAAAACTCTCATACCAGTGACATAGACCAAATCTTCTAAAAAATTATAGAAGTAAACTTCCCCAAACTAAGATACTCAAAGAGATACAAGCAATATTTAATAGACAAGGTCAAAAAAGAAAAACTCCACAGCATAGCATTGTTAAACCATTAAGTATACTGGACAAAGAAAATATTCTGAAAACTGTAAGCAAAAACACAAGCCAAACATAAAGAAAAACCCATCAGAATAGCAGCTTATTTTTAACAGAAATGTCAAAATCCATAAGTGACAATAATCCGTAAGTGACATAAGAGTATAAAACAATGCAATCTAATTTTTAAAGGACAATCATAGCCAACATTGATTAAATCACCTAAGCAAAATTATTTGCTATAGTTAAATAATACAGAAAAAATGTTCTAGGATATAAACATTCTAAAACAATGATATCTAACAAAACAAACAAAATAGAAGCATTGTTTTAGTCTTAATAAGGAATAAATGTATCATAAGACTATGAAAAGAAATATGAAGCTGTAATTAATAAAAGAAAAGTTTCACTAAGAGCATAAACCGTGCCTCCAAAACATCAACAATGTAATGATTCCATGCAGTAACTTTGCAGTATCATGCAGATTTCAGTGGTAATTTTAATTATTAATGGCCTCACTTCTCTAGTAAAAAGACTTGGCATAACTGAATGGATCAAGAATTGAAATATATCTATTTGTTGTCTACAATAAACACATAACATTAAAGATAGATGCTTGCTTAGAATAAAAGGATGGATACAAGTGTCCCAATTAAATTGTATGAGTAAGCAAACAGGTATCACTGTGCAACTAAAATTAATCAAATGAGATAGAGGCACTTCATTCTAATCAAGGAAATAAATAACCAAGAAAATTACTTTTATAAATATATACACACTATATCCTGAAGTCCCAATTTCATTTTTTAAAAACTCTACTACAAGATTTAAAACTACAGATTAACATAAGTAAAATAAGAATAGGTGAATTAGATACTCCACTTTTTGCAATAGACAAGATATTTGGACAAAAAATTAAACAGAGAAACATAAGAATTAATTGGCATTGTACATCAAATAAACTTAATATATATTAACAGAATAGTCTATCCAAAAGCCAGAAAATATACTTTCAATTAAACAGCACACTTAAGCTTTTCTAAAATAGATCACATGCAGGGACACAAAACAAATCTGTCTAATTAAAGAAGACTAAAACTACTCAGTGTATCTTTACTCTGGTAAATATAAAAACACATGGAGATTCAACAACTTATTATGAAATGATGAATGAGTTAAAGAAGAAATCAATAAGAAGAAAAAAGAAGTTTCTGGAAATAAATGAAACCAAGCCTCAGGGACACATTGAAAATCATACTTTAGAAGAAATTTTCTAAATGCCTACATTAAGGATTCAGAGCAAGCACAAATGAATGTCTTAATGATGCAACCCAAAAAAATTTAAAGCAGTTAAAAACATATCCAAATCCAGTCAGTTGAAAGAAATGGTAAAAATTAGAACAGAAATAAATGATAAAAATAAAGAAAACAATACAAAGAATCAACAAATTTTATAGTTGAATTTTTGAGAAGATATACAATATTGACAGACTCTTGGGTCAACTAACCAAAATAACTTGAGAATCCAAATTGACATAAAAAGAAATGAACAGAGAAACAATACACCAGACACCAAGAAATTCAAAATATTATAAGGAAATATTTTTAATACCTATACTCCATACTCCATTAGCTGGAAATAAAATAAAAAAAAGAATGAATTTCCAGGTCAGCCAAAATTCCAAAATTAAACTAAGAAGTCAACAATGTAAATTGACCCATAAGAAATAAGGTGATTTGTGTAGTAATAAAAAGACTTCCATCTCAGAAACATTAAGTATGAGAACAGAGGGATTTATAGAAGAATTCTACCAGACATTCAAAAAAGACCCATAGGCTATTCTTCCTTAAGTATTAAAAAAAAAGAAATAAAGGAAGAAAGAAAGAAAGAAAGAAAGAAAGAAAGAAAGAAATAAAGAAAGAAATATAGAAACAAAGAGAGAAAGAGAGAGAGAGAGATAGAGAGAGAGAGAGAGAGAGAGAGAGAGAGAGAGAGAGAGAGAGAGAGAGAGAGAAAGACAGAAAGAGAGAAAGACAGAAAGATAAAAAGGCAGAAGGAAGTACTCCCAAACTTCTCTGAATCCAATATCACTCTAATACCAAAATAGAAACACAGTACAAAAATAAAACTCTTGGCTGAAATCCCTGATGTATGCCCAGTAAGACACCTGCAAACAGGCTATAGACATACATCGAAAGATTATATGCCATGAGTTGATTTTATTTCTAAAATGTAGGCAGTTCAACATATACAAGTCAATATATGTAATAAACTACAAAAATGGACATAAGGCAAAAATCATATGATCATCTCAGTAGATAAGAGAAAAAAGTCTTTGAGAAAGTCCAAACTGCCTTCAAAATAAAAGTCCAAGAAAATGTAATGCAAAAGTGAACATACTTCAACATGATTAAGGCAGTACCTCAACATCACTCTAAAGGGAGAAAAGCTTGAAACAACCCCAACTATGTCATGAATATGATGTGGATGTCCACTAGCCTTACTTATTTTTAATATATTGCTTAATGTACAAGCCGGAGCAATAAATCAAGAAAAGAATATTAAAGGAATACAAACATGAAGAGAAGTCAAGCTGTCCTTGATTGCAGATAACATGGTATTATACATAACAGATCTCAAAACTTCTAGCAGAAAAGGCCCAGAAGTGATAAAAGTTCATTATTGTGGCACAACTCAATGGCTTTCCTAAATTAACACATAACATACATAGAAAATTATCATGGAATATTCCCATTCATAATAGACTCAAAAATACATAAATTATCTTGTAATAAGCCTTATCAAGGAGGTAAAAGACCTCTACAATAAAAACTTTCAACCCGAAGAATATGATAAAGGCACTAGAAAGAAAAAAAAATCCCATTATTATTTATTGGTAGAACTAATATTGTGAACATTACTATTCTACCAAAAACTATTTACTGATTCAATGCAATTTCAATCAAAATTCTCATCTCCTTTTTACAGAAATGTAAAAACAAAACAAACAACTAACCTTAAAATCCTATAAAGCTATAAAAAACTCAATAATCCCAAGAATAAAAAACAATCCTGTAGGAATTGCCATTTTAAATCTTAAGCCATATTACAAGAGCCGTAGTAATAAAAACAAAATAGCACTTGCACAAGCACAGACTTCTAGATTAATGGAATGCATCTAAAAATCTAAACATGAATACACATAATTTAAACTTCTTTTCCTTGCCAAAAATACCATTAACATGAATGAAATAACAAAAACATATTCAACAATAGTTCTGAGAAATTTGATATCCATATGCAAAATAATAAAACTAGATCTGTATCTGCCTTTACAAAACTAACTCCAAATTAATCAGAATTCTAAATGTGACCCTGAAACACTGAAGCTGCTGGAAGAAAACAGAGGCGAGGCCCCATATGGTGTAGATGTAGGAAAGGTCTTTCTGAATAGTACTGCAATTCATCTAGAATTAAAACCAACCATTGACCAGTTAGACTTCATAAAAATAAAAGCTTCTGCATAGCTGATTAAACAATCAACTGGGCGAAAAAGAAGCCCAAGTGAATTTGTAGCCGTTTTGGCAGATGCACATCGAGCGGAGGATCATTATGCTCACTACGTAAAAAATCTTAAAATAGAAATAGGGGACAAAAAGCCAAACCCCAAAAGCCATTTAAACATTTAGGCGTGAGATCTGAACAAAAAGTTCTCAAAAGAAAGGGGAAATAGGCTAAGAAATATGAATATCTAAAAAAAAAAAAGTTCATTGATCCCTAGTAATTAGGGAAGTGTAAGTGAAATCAAGTTTGAGATATTTCATCTTCACACTAGTGAAAATGATAACAATTAGAAGAACAGAAAACAAGTGCTCGAAGGCCTGCACACAAGGAGAACTCACATCCACTTCTGGTGAGATTGTGAACGGCTGCAACCACTATGGTACACAATGTGGAGATTTAGCAGAATGGTACAGTAAATTTATCATATGACCCAGCTAGATGACTTGTTGGTAGAGGCTCAAAGGACATCATACTCAACTTGTTTATCCTTGTTCTTTGCTATTCAAGTCACAATAGCTAGGAAATAGAATCAATGTAAATGGTCTTTGATTTACAAATGAATAATGCAAATATCATACATACACACAAGATTATATATATATATATATATATATATATATATATATATATATTGAGTTGTAAATAAAAATGTAGCTTGCAAGAAAATAGAATTAGAAAACATCGTACTAAAATACAGAGACATTTCCTGCATCTACACTGTATAGAGCCCTGCGTCCGTTTTCTTCCAGCAGTTTCAGTGTTTCATGTTCACACAGGACTCTGATCAATTTGGAGTTAGTTTTATAAAGGCAGATACAGATCTAGTTTCATTCTTTCACATACAGATATCCAATTTTCCAGAACTATTCATTGACTATTTTTTGTTCTTCAGTTCATATACAGAGTACACAGATGTACATAATGAGGTAACCCAAACTCATAAAGACAAATTTTCATAACTCTGTCTTATCAGAGCCTTCTAGCTCCAAATCTTTAGATGTGAGTGTGTATCTTAGAGTAAATGCAGAATCTTGAAAAGCAAAAAGGGACTATTCCTAGGATGAGGGTTGGGAAGAAACAGAGAGTGGGATAACAGGGTATAATATTATCTTGTTAAAGAAATGAGAACTTATTAGGAAAGTAGAGGAAGAAGGAGGAAAATAAAAAAATACCATAAGAATGTCTTCAAATGTCACGAGGAATCATACTGTTTTAGCTATTAATCTAAAAAATTAACTATTAAATTAACTATTTACCTAAAAATAGCTATCATGATAGGAGAAAAAATATGTAGAGTGCCAGATATTCTTTAGGGTATATCTTAGGATTATTATGTGCAGTTATCAAGGTTTCTGGGAAATTACAATAACCCAGTCCAGGCAAGGTAACAGATGGCAAGAGATACTTAAGGGCTGCAGGTATGGATCAACCTCAGGTAAAGAACCAAGACTTGCTGACATGCTTGCTGAGGAAATACAGGAAGGTGTCTTAGTCAGGGATCTATTAAGCACCACCAATCTCCAGGTAACTCTTATAATAAAAGAAAGCATTTATTTGGATTTGTGTACAGTTTCAGAGATTTAGTTATCAGCAAGGTAAGAAGCCTGGTGGTATACAGCCAGATATGGTGCTGGAGAAGAAGCTGAGAGTTCTACATCTGGAGCCACAAGCAGGAAGAAGACAGAGAGCCACCGGGCCTGGTTTAGGCATTTGAAACCTCCCATACTTCTTCTAACAAGGCTATACCTTTTTTTTTTTTTTCCCACATGATCATCTCATTAATTTTATGTATTCCCCTCCTGGTCCACCCTCCGACTCCTATCTGCTCCTGTCTCCATGAGGATTTCCCCATCCTCGACTTCCTACCCCACCAGATTTCTTATTTCCCTAGGGCCTCCAGTCTCTTGAGGGTTAGGTGAATCTTCTCTGACTGAACCCAGACCCGGAAGTCCTCTGCTGTATATGTGTTGGGGACGCTCATATCAGCTGGTTTATGCTGCCTGGTTGGTGGTCCAGAGGCTGACAGATCTTGAGGGTCTAGGTTAATGGAGACTGCTGGTCCTCTTACAGGGTTGCTCTCCTTCTCAGCTTCTTTCAGCTTTCCCCTAATTCAACTGCAGGGATCAGCAGCTTCTGTCCATTGGTTGGGTACAAATATCTGCTTCTGACTTTCAGCTGTTGGGTCTTTTGGAGGGCAGTCATAATAGGTCCCTTTTTGTAAGCATTCCATCATCTCAGTAATAGTGTCAGGCCTTGGAACCCCTTTTGAGCTGGATCCCACTGTGGGCCTGTCACTGGACCGGCTTTTCCTCAGGCTCCTCTCCATTTCCATACCTGTAGTTCTTTCAGCCAGGAACAATTATGAGTCAGAGTTTTGACTGTGGGATGGCAACCCCTCCCTTACTTGATGCTCTGTCTTTCTGCTGGAGGTGGACTCTACAAGTTCCCAATCCCCACTGTAGGCATTTCATCTAAGGCCCCTCCCTTTGAGTCCTGAGAATCTCTCATATCCCAGGTTTCTGGTGCATTTTGAAGGATGACCCCACTTCCTACATCCCGAGGTTGCCTGTTTCCATTCTTTCTGCTGGCCCTCAGGATTTCAGTCCTTTTTACTCACTCAATACAGATCATGGTCCCCTCTTTGCGCCCCCCCCATCCTCTTTCTGACCATGTCCTTTCCTCCCCCCTCCCCTTGTGATTGCTTTCTTCTCCCTCCCAAGTGGGATTGAGGCATCCTCACTTGGGCCCTTCAGCTTGTTGACCTTTCTGAATTCTGTGGACTGTATCTTGTGTATTCTGTACTTTTTTTCTTTTTTGGTTAATATCTACTAGTGAGTTCATATCATGCATGTCCTTTTGGATGCGAGTTACTTCATTCAAGATGATATTTTTTACTTTCATCCATTTGCCTGCAAAACTCAGGATATCCTGATACTTACTAGCTGAGTAGTATACCATTGTATAAATGAATCACATTTTCTTTATCCATTCTTCTGTCTTGTGGCATCTGGGTTTTTTCCAGCTTCTGGCTATCACAAATAAAGCTCCTATGAACATAGTGGAACATGTGCCCCTGTGGCATGGTGGGGCATATTTTGGGTATATTCCCAAGAGTGGTATAGTTGGGTCTTTAGCTAAATATATTTCCAATTTTCGGAGAAACCTCCAGATTGATTTCCAGAGTGGTTGTACCAGTTTCTAAACCCACCAGCGATGGAGTGTTCCTCTTTCTCCACATCCTCTCCAACACATGCTGTCACCTGAAGTTTTGATCCTAGCCATTGTGATTGGTATAAGGTGGAATCTCATAGTCATTGGTCATTTTGATTTGCATTTCTCTGATGACTAAAGACTTTGATTGTTTCTTTGGTGCTTCTCAGCCATTCGAGATTCCTCTGTTGTGGATTCTTGGTTTAGTTCTAAACCCCATTTTTTGATTGGGTTGTTTGGTGTTTTGGTGGTTAGCTTCTTGTGTTCTTTATATATTTTGGATATTATCACTCTATCAGATGTGGGGTTAGTGAAGATTTTTTTCCTCAATCTGTAGGTTGTCGATTTGTCTTTTTGACTATGTCCTTTGTCTTACAGAAGCTTTCCAGTTTCATGAGATCTCATTTATCAATTCTTGATCTTAGAGGATGAGCCATTGAAGTTCTGTTTAGGAAATTTCCCCTTGTGCCAATGAGTTCAAACTTTTTTTCTACTTTTTCTTCTATTAGATTCAATGTATCTTGTCATATGTTGAGGTCCTTGATCCACTTGAACGTGAGCTTTGTGCAAAGTGACAAATATAGGTCTATTTCTATTTTTCTACATACATATATCGAGTTAGACCAGCACCATTTATTAAAGATGCTTTCTTTTTCCATTGTATATTTTTGGCTTCATTGTCAAAGATCAAGAATGCCTAAGTATGTGGTTTTATTTCTGGGTTTTCAAAACTATTCCATTGATCTGCATGTCTGTCTCTGTACCAATACTATGCAGTTTTTTTTTTATCACTATTGATCTGTAGTTTAACTTGAGGTCAAGGGTGGTAATTCCCCGAGCAGTTCTTTTATTGTTAAGAATTGTTTTCACAATTCTGGTTCTTTTGCCTTTCCAGATGAATTTGAGAATTGCTCTTTCCATGACTTTGAAGAATTGTGTTGGGATTTTGATGGCGATTGCATTGAATCTGTAGATTGCCTTTCGTAGGATGGCCATTTTTATTACATTGATTCTGCCAATCTATGAACATGGGAGATTTCATTTTCTGAGACCTTTGATTTCTTTCTTGAGAGACTTGAAGTTATTGTCATACAGATCTTTTGCTTGTTTGGATAGCATTACCCCAAAATATTTTATATCCTTTTAAATAGTTCCACTCTCTGAACATTCATGAAGAGTGCAGAGCAGAAGTTCTTTTCCAGCACCCATGTTAGACAGCTCACACCTGCTATGATTCCAGTTTCTGGGAATACAATGTCCTCCTCTCACCTCCTTGGAGATGGGAAGATAAGGAGCAAATGAGAACACACACACACACACACACACACACACACACGTACATATACACATACATACATACACAGACACATAAACACAAGAATATAATAAATACAAAAAGAGATTAAATTATTAATACAGATATTTTATTTTCTTCAATAAATTAGCATTATATAAGAAAGACTGACTGTCAAATATTATGTCTATGGCACCAGCATTTCAGAATTGCTTTAGTATGACCATCACTTGAACTTCAAAAAGTTCACATTGAAAGAATTTCAATTCACATTGAAAGTAATGTGAATTTCAAAGTTACTGTTCAGTTTTCAGTCTGTGAGGATACTGTATATCATTTACTGTATCACCATGTTCCATCATACAGATAGATTGTCTTCAGGCATATATTTCATGAGGGGGACAGAGACATTGGTGTAAATATTACAGACACAGTTTACTTCTTCCCAATGCTATATATTAGGAGAGGTGGTGGTTCCTGACCCTCAAATCTTTTGTCTTGAGAGTCACTGGCATCTATTTTGGTTTTCTAAACTGAAAGCAAACAATCAGGAATTCAAATCTAAGCCAGAAGCACACCAGAAAAATCACATCTCTTCTGGCCAAGGTAACAAAAAAAGACATGTGGAAATAAAGGTGATAATTTTGAAAATATAGTGCATTCTTCTCTTCTGTGAAATTAACAGAACCATTAGACAAAATTTACCATAAACTACTTGTTACATATTACAGACCTCATAGACTCATTTAAACATTATACAAACATTAAGTCACTTTCCTAAGAAAATATGTGTTTCTCATTCTTTTTAGGAGAAATTGCAGCAAAGTGGGAAATCACATCAATGTAACCTGATATTCCCCTTTTAGTTCAGGCCAAATATGTGTTAAGCCCAAGGTCAAACAAAGCCACTTGAGATCTCACCTCTTTCAGTTTCCTTCAAGCGTCACCTCCATGGCTGTCTGTTTTGATGCTTGAGGTTTCTATTTAATAGGAAATATGCTAATGGAATATTAGATTCTCCAAAATTCTTTTTCAATCCTCATTCAGCTGTTGTTGTTTTGTTTCAGGAGCCTTGGTGGCTGCCTTTTCTTTTATAATGGCTCACCAAGCCAGCTGGGTAAGCATGTTCATGTTCTTCCCCTAAGAAAAAGCTTGCTAAGCTCAAGTGGTATGAAAAAGTCTAAATTGAAGTAAACAGAAAAACTGCTAAATCAACAAAACAAAACAAAACAAAATTAATCTACTAAGCATCTGAGAAGCAGAGGTCTCTGTTCCATGGTGAAAGGTCACATCATTCCCTGTTCCCTTGCTTGCCTTGTGTGTGTGTGTGTGTGTGTGTGTGTGTGTGTGTGTGTGTGTGTGCTAGTTAGTCTGCATCTGTGCTGAAATGTCTGTAGGTGAAGGTTTAAATAATAATCATTGTATTTCTTGACCTGTGTGTTATATAAGGTTGGCTTTTCCTTTCTCTTTCTTACAGGAACTTATACCTTCTAAAGATATCTTCATACCAACAGGGCCTGAGTTCGTCTTGTTTATCTATGTATCTGAATATTTGTCATCCAGTATTGGCAGCACCCATATAAATCACTAAGAAATACCCTACAATCTTGCTTGCCTATAGCATGATCATTAATGGAGGCCTTATCT
Organism: Arvicanthis niloticus; assembly: GCF_011762505.2. Classification (NCBI taxonomy): domain Eukaryota; kingdom Metazoa; phylum Chordata; class Mammalia; order Rodentia; family Muridae; genus Arvicanthis; species Arvicanthis niloticus. The sequence goes on along the minus strand of NC_047671.1, from coordinate 68,490,275 downwards.
CATTTGAAATTGCCTCATCTCAGATGACTTTAGCTTGAGTCAAGTTGATATAAAATTACTTCTCATGGGTTTTACATCATATTTTTTCACAATGACCATACCATTAAAACCCACATAGGTGGGGTTGTATATGTGGATGCATGAGCATGTGTGTATATGTGTATAATACAAGAAACAACAACAAAATATTTAGGATCATTTAGAGTTTTAAGCCAATGGGCAGTTTAAAAGCAAAGCAAAGCAAAACTTTTTATTTCTCATTTTGTTAAATTTTTATTTGACGATTTTATACTTTCATTTCTGCACTGTTATATCTAGCCCATTCCTGGAATCCATTTTTCCCTATACTCATCTTCCCCATATTCAGGCCCTTTGTTTTACTTGTGAACCACTGAGTTCAACCAGGGTCATTTGTATGACTCGTGGCATGGATTTATCCAACAACCTCAGTAAGCTGACCAGAGTGGCAGAACAATGTATTTGGAAGTCAGTGTCTCTACAAATTACATATTGTATGAAGCCACAGACAGCTAATATACAGTGTTTATCTCATATCTCGTATTGAAACATGGCTACTTTGTGTGGAGTATCCTAAAGATCAGACAAGAATGCTTCATTATTCATTTTATGTTTAGACTTTTGGTGTCTTCCTTCACAACTTGGGAAAGCATGAAGAATTTAGATCTTCCACACCCCACACACAGCCTTTTTTACTCTTTCCCACCAATGGCCCCAAACAAATCATGCTATGTCATAACATAATTTGATAAATTAATGCAAATGATATTCAGATGCAAATTTGAGTGTATTATTTGATGACTAATGAGAATATTCCTCACATATTTTGAGTATTTGAGAACAAGACTACTCCCCTGAAATTGGAAGAGAAAATAGCAAAATTATTAATGTCTAATCTTAGATGTGACACATGCTTCCTAGTGGCATAAGGAAGTCACGTATTACTCAAGCCATTGGAACTTACAGATGCCATTGTGTACCAGAGATGCTGAATATGGAGCTACAATGTCTAGTTGTTGCCTTGCTAGGTTGTGGTCTTTCTTTGTTCCAGTTTTCTTTTGCTATCCTCTTCTTCCTCCTCTTTTTCCTCCTCTTTCTTCTCCTATTTCTCCTCCTCTTTCTCCTCTTTCTCTTCCTCCTCCTGTTTCTCCTTTCTCTTCCCTCTTCATTTTCTTCCTTTATGGAATATAATTTATTCACTCTGTGCCATTTGATAGTGGAAGTTTGCAATTTCTTTTCTTTCTTTCTTTCTTTCTTTCTTTCTTTCTTTCTTTCTTTCTTTCTTTCTTTTCCTATAAAGGGCCCTATAGTGACCTTTTTCTAGACTCTCAGGAAAGACATTGAATTTTAGTTGAGATTTTTGGGAGTATGGGCACCAGTGAAGTTGTAGTGAAGAAATGTACCTTATAATATGGCCATGAGTCTATGTGACCTGTGATAAACCTTGTGATTTCACTGCTAAATGTCCATCCAATATAGGATCATGTGTTTTAACACTGATCTTCAGTAATGGTGTTGCTTGGGTGAAAAGTGAAAGATCTGTAGAATCTATGGAGAAACCAGAGTATTTGGTCCTATTTTTTGGAGAGTATTGATTGCTTAGGAAATGTGGCCTGGCTGGTAAAATGGGGTCACTAAAAGGAGACCTTCAGAAACACTCCTGGCTCTGGTCTGAACTCCCTACTTTCTGTCTAGTGAACATATTAGGAACCCCAGCCTCATGGTTCTGCCATCCCAACCATCATGCCTTTTTTTTCACATGGATTATATCCTAGAAAACCATGAACAAAGAGGAAGCCATTTTACTTTAGGTTTTTTCTACCAGGAATTTTGTTACTGCTATGAGAAAAATAATTGAAACCCACAGTTAAGCTCACTATCAATCGAGCAAGACTGAAGAGCTGATGACTAATAGCAGAGTCAATAAAATAAACAAAATTCACAATCTGAAGTATTGATTGAAAAGTAATGAAGATTCTTATGCATATTCTTATTTATAGTTCTTAGTCATCACCTTGCTTACTATGCTCCATTTCTCTTCCTGCTTCTGAGTGGTGCTTTTAATAACTACCTTAAGTCCTACTCATTTCTGCTACATAATCTCTTTGGTATTAAATTATATTTCCTCTTTGATTTAAGTAGCATCTTATAACTAGATTTCTGAATCCTAAAGTACATGAATATTCTGTGTTCTTGTACAACATTAACACTAATGGATTATGTATATGTATATTAATTGATATTTATATAAATTTATTTAAGTTAAATAAATTTATATAACTTAAATAAAATAAATTAATATAAATAAAGTTAAATTAATATAAATTAAGTTAAATAAATTTATATAAATTGATATTTATTATTTCTAATTTTTTACTCATTTGCTTTTTCCATAAATGAAAATAAACTCAACTTATCATTTAAAATGTAATCCCTTCTAAAATTTGATGTTTTGGAAATTACAGCTAATTATTAGAATAGTGGTCCACATCACTTGCACTTATACTCCATGTGACGGACAGAAGATTTTTCTTTCTGAATGTATTATTGGAATAAGACACAAATAATCCCTCCTTGTAACTTAAAATTATTTCTTTAAATAAAATATACTTATAGATGCTATTTCTCTAAATGAACATAACAAAACCTTTTTGAGTATAACAAGAGTTGAAAAGAAGAATTAACCTTTGTGTCTACTGAGATAAGCACATCAAAGTATTCGAGATTATAGACATTGCTCACAGGCCAGAAATAAAGCCCAGGTCAATGCAGTTTTTGCCTCCACATCTCTTTTCATGTGCAGTGTATGTCTTTTTTTCTTCCTTCTTCATTAATTACTTTCTGATTTTCTTCAGGTGCTCCTTCCTTATTGACTTTGATTTTTGAAAACCTTCATTGACTTGTATAACTTGGAAAAGGAAATATAAATAAGAGTTGTGGGAGATGTCTACAGATCTTTTCTGCTATGCCTGCCCATATTTTTAAGCTTTAAGTAAAAAAAAATCTCCCTTTATCCTCCTTTTGTCACCTTTTCAAATTCTGGCCAAGACTCTAAACATGCTTGGCCTGACACTTTGGGCATTCTCAGTATCTCTCTCTTTAAAAACATCTCAACTTTCCTGTCCAGTACAATTGCTTTCGGGTTTTTCATTGCTAACCTGCTGGCTTTTCTGCTTCTCTTTTTTCCAGTTACAGCCTAAATTGCCAAGCCTGCTTGTCCTGACAATCTGGTGCATTCACACTCTCTCTTGAAAAACTCCCTCCTCCCATAATATATATATTTTTTTTCATTCATCTGCTTGCTGACCCCTATTGCTGGGAACTTGGACTTTATCTCAGAAGGTGTGGCATTCTCTACTCTTTATTTCCAGTACCATCCTAACAGCTGCTAAAATTACAGTTTCCCTGCCTTAAATAAATGCTCTTGGAATTTCAAACACACACACACACACACACACACACACACACACACACACTCACAAGAAAGAGATAGTGAGTTGAAGGTGGAGAGGGCAGAGATAAAGGGGGAGGGAGGGAACATGGAGACAGAGAGTGAGAGAAAGAAGCATAATACCTCACATTACAAAAAGTCACCATATTATCTGCTTCTGTGAGGGCAGGACACAGAAATAATGGCAGATTATTTTAGAATATAAATGAGATGAAGGTAAGATAAGTGAGAGCAAATTTTTACTCAGTAAAATGCCAATTTTTATTTTGTTTTGTATTCCAAAGGGCTTATGGTTTTACCTTGGAAATTTTTCTACCCACAATACTGTGTTTTGAAAAATAGTTATGAAGGGGTTAAACACAGCCTTTTGCCAGTGAGTGATTCTTGGAATTTTAATGAGCTTAAGCTTCTGCAATTCAGCAGATAACAGTTACCAGGATTGCTGTGCATACAGAACTGCATGGGGTTGTGTTTTTGTGTCTGCACAGTTCTTGTAGGAATTGCTTATGGAGTGACCCAGCTTCACAGAGGACAAATCAGAGAGGTGTTGGGAGGAGCAAACACAATGTTGAGATTCTTGCTAGAGCCATAACCTTTGGTATGAGGGAAGGCAGCAAGTAACTGAAGGCTGCCATCAGTTCCTGGCTGATAGTCACCAGAGAAAAGCAATGTCCCAGCAAAGTGGCAGTTGAGCTGTCCTCTACCATGGCAGAGCTACAGCTTCATTCTGAGTTTCTGGTGGTATAGACAGAAGAAAGATTTGCTTCAAAATATTACATGGTGCAGTCACAACTAGGGTCATTCTGGTGCTCAGAGAAACAGTGCTTACAGTAGTTAACGCTGCCTGCTGTGGCTGTGTGCCTCAGTCAAATGAAATGATGAGGTGCCCAGTCTTACAGGGTTTACCTACTGGAATTCTTTATGATCAACACAAAGAAAAAGTAACAGTTTTTATGATATGGCATTATGATATGGCTGAAACTTTATGCAGGAAATGAATTTTTTGTGTATTGAATCACTTATGAATTCTGTGTGATTTTTTTTTTTGTCCCAGGAGTGTAAGAAAACTGCTCTTTTTATATTACTAAGTGATGCAGTGTGTAGCCTAAACAGATGGAAACAGCTTGACTTTAACATAAGTGTTAGAATATGCAGTTTAAGAGTAGAAACCTACAAGGTGCATCTAACAAAAAAAAATCTTTATCGTGAAATGATCAAGTTTGCCTGGATTCATTTTTTTAAAATAATCTTTTGATAACATTAAGGCACAATGTCAAATACCTTCACCTCACAAAAATAAAATACAAATAACATAATAAATGTTATAAAATTCTTATTAAAGATCAGGTAAATTAAAATCATTTTTACTTATGTGCATGTGTTCCCCTGTCTGTTTGAGTGTGTGCCAAGGGGTGTAGCACCAAGAGAGAACCACAGATGGTATCAGATACCATGAAGTTGGAGTGACAGGCAGTTGTAAACCAACTGATGTGGGTGTGAAGAACAGTTTGGACCCTCCAGGAAAGCAATACGCTTTGTTATTTGCTGAGGTATTTTTTCATCCCAAGGTAGTGCTTTTATTGCTATAAAGATTTTCTCTTTTCATGCAAAGATCCCCCCAAGAAAAAACAAGCAAAATCTATTGGACATGAAATGATTTGTCAGTGGAAACCATGATCCTTTAAGTGTAATATAAACTGATAAGCCATCATTCCATAAAATACAATTCTTAGAAAAGGTGTTGAATAACAATTTTTTAATATTTGAAACTTTGCCTTGCATAATGTTATAGTCCTCATATTGACTTGTCATTTCCATCTTACCAAGGAACATCCAAAAAAACAAGCCTGTTGGTTGGTGCAGTTTTAGTATTCTCTTATTGACAGCATACGTTTTACAAAATGAATGAGCCAGGAGAGTTGGTTAGTGGCAACTGGAATGGGAGACCTAGCTGTATACTATAGCTAGAAGCAGCCTGTAGAGTTGTTTCTTAGATACTCACTCAGTTTACACCAGAATTCTTGGCTTTGCTGCAGGAAAACATAACAATGAATCAAGGTGTATCAGAAGTTTTTATTAACAGTAATTTTCTTTTTACTGTAGATTTAATGTGGACACTGGAAGGGGAGGCAGATGAGAAGGTCAGTGCACACCTAAGCAAATCATGTGTGCTTCTCCAGAGAGAAAGTCCATGGAAGTATCTTAGCAATATACACACATTGTTGGATTTGGGAGGATTCTGCAGTTATGTTGTCAAGGTTTCTAAGAAAATATTTACAGAAGATTTTTAGTGAATGAGATCATAGGTGGTTTCTGATGAACTGTGTAGAAGATTGAGGACTGACTAAATAATACATCAAGGTAAAAGTGAGACTCTTTACTAGAAAGTAATAAAATTATGTACATGTTTTGATTATAACAGGGCTCTAATATCATTTGTAAGATTCTTAGGATGTTACAGTGGTACAGCTTGGAAAAGAGTAAGTCAAGTGCAAAGGTCATATAATCTTAGGTCCTGTTACTCTTGTAATTTTCTTATGTAATGTATTTCTAGGAGGGGAGAACATTGTTTATGTGCAGGCAGACGTCATAGTGAATTTTGTTGGCCATATGTGAATTCTTAACTCTAACTCTAAGACTTCAGAGAGTTTCCTGTCCCTCTTGTGTCATTTCATTTTTCTTCTCTTTCTTTGTTGCCTAACAAATGTTTAAAGTTTGGAGACTGAAATTTGAGACCGTTTCCTGGATATTCACTACCTCTTTACAATCTTTATTTGTGCTCTTTATGGTATGCATGTGTGTGTGTGTGTGTGTGTGTGTGTGTGTGTCTGTCTGTCTGTCTGTCTGTCTGTCTGTGTCTGTGTCTGTGTCTGTGTGTCTGTGTCTTTCACTCACTTTTCTTTCTAACCAATTCTCACTTCAATCTGTATTGGCGAAATTAAGATTTCTACAAAGGTTTAAAAAAGTTATTAAGTTAAATGAACAAATTAGGGGATATTAATTATTTATTACTAGGGTAATAAACTAGGGAGTTTACCACTAAATATCAATAGACTAAGAAATGATTTCACATGGACGTAAAAATATCTCCATAGAAGGTTCTTACCTTAGTGTTTAATCACCAATTCCAACAATATGTCTTATTTCTTACATCTTTTATTAGAATATTAGTTTAAATGGAATTAATAATTTTGAAAGGTCAAACAGCTTTGCTTGGAAATATAACTGAAGAATACTTTAATCAATGAATTTCAATCATATTTCAGAAATCTATTGAAGTTGATTACGCTATTAGAAATACTTTGACATTGTGTGAGTGTTCTGATTCATAAATTAACAGCATATTACTATAAAAGTGAGAGGATAATCATCAACAATCATAACAATCTTGGGTAAAAAATGAATAGACATCTCATTTCATGTGAACAATTGTCAATTTCTCTTTAAAAGTAGTAAATTTTCATTATAGTAAATTAAGAAAAAGAGTTGTCCTCTCTGAATTTCTCTTCTATGGTTATTAATTAATACTTCAAAGTGGAAGGCAAGAAGTGGGGCAAAGTATTGATTGATAAAGTAGTCCTGGTTATTAGATCATTCTTTATTCTTGTAAAATAAGATCCCAGTGAGAGAGACATAGTTTTGTGTCTACATTCTGAACCAACAACTTGGAAGAGTATTAAAAACACACTAATACATGTTATAATATTCATCTGCGGGTACGGATTATCAATATTAGGCCCAGTAGAAATTGTAGTGTTACTTTGCAAAAAAACAAAAACAAAAACAAAACTCCCCAACCCACTGATGGGTAGCCTGTTGGAATTTGATAATTTGGACACAACTGAGCGTAGAAGTGTTGAAATTGTGTTCCAGAAGAATTTTTAAGGTATTTTTACTTGTGATGCCTATGATTTGGAACCCAATATTCAAGATTGACATGGACAGAGAATATCAGGTTATTTTTCTGAAATCACATGTCCAAACACACCCCATAGAGAACATAGGCCTCCTCCAATGACACATGTTTGTTATTCAACAATTACATTCTCCAATCTTCCTCCCTGAAAATTCTCCCACTAATAATGGGACTGGTCAATTTCAGCTGTTTTCTGGTTTCTTCAGAAAGTGGCCATGCAATAAAGCTGTTTCTTTTTGCAAATTCATAGGGGCATTCTATTGATACCTGTGTGGATCAGAAGTAACCAATTAATTACTCACCAACTCTATCTAAATAGAGGATTATATAAGTCTTCTAATGTCACTTCCCTTCTTGATAACAAAGTGATAATCAATGAAACAACAAGTAGAATGTATGCCTGAAAATAATCTGTTATATTAAGATTTAGGAACATATGAATGGGAAAAAATAAATACAGGAACAACATAATGGGCAGCTGAGGTTTGGGTGCTTACAAACCTAAACATCTTCCATGTAGACCAAAGTCTTCACACAAAGAAACATGCATCCATAATGTCATAATGCAGACGGCCTCAGTTGAGCCTCAAAAATAGGCAAGGTACTGTTTCAATATACCTTTAGGCTTTTACTTTTAAAATGCATGACATTGTTATATTTACAGATGACTGTGTTAAATTATTTTTATAGTCAAATAGATCAGTATTTGAGGCCTTAATAATTGTAATCTGTTTAAAATAAATATTATTTCATTTATTTTATAATTTTTGATTATGGGAGAATGTTTCTTTATATATTTTCTTCATTAATTAAAAATTTGGCTGTATCTAAAATGCTAACTGAATCTTTAGCAATAGACAAAAAGAAACTGGTTTAAAAATACTTTCCCTGTGAATTTTGTATCTTTTCATGTATCTGTACATTCATATACAGAAAAGGAAATTAGCCTTCCCACAGAGAAAATACAAAAATCTCATGATATAGTCATTATCCTATGGCTTCAAATCATGGGGGTTAAGGACTACCTTACCTTGGCCTTATAGACTCGAAATGTTGCTGTTTCAAAATTCAACATCTTAGTGGTCTGGGTGCCTGTTACTTTTAACTTCTGCTAACCAGTTTCTGACAGTTCACAAAATAATATAATTATTAAAGAAGAATATATATATATATACATATATATATATATGTATATATATATATATTCTTCTTTAATGATTGCCACCAGCAAGATGTACTGTGGGGGACTATATCAACACATTCTAGGGCAATTTCTTCACCTAGGGTATTTAAAGAAAATGTGTTACCTAGACTTACATATTGCTTCTTACTGGTCCATATATTCTATGTTATGGACCAATATTTCATTTTACTGCTTTCGCTACAGACTAAATCCAACCTTTGAAAGTTGTAGCATAATACAAAATTATTAGTAGGGTGTGGATTTTTTTTACCAGATTCAGGAAGAGAAAATATGATAATACCACCTTATCGCCCAGTATCTATCACATATGCCTTTAGGCATATTTTTCATACCTAGAATATCTTTTTAATAAATCATAATTACAAAGTATCTGCTATGTGTTTATAATATGTGTTTTGTAATAAACTACAATACAAATACAGTAAATCAATTTGTTCAAGAGCCTACAATATTTTGTCATCATATTAAGAGTTTACTAACATCTGATTTAGTGACCAATATCTAACACACACATACACACACACACACACACACACACATATATATTTTTTTTCAGGATATAAAGATATTTGATTAGAAAAGTATCTAATATATTCTAAGAGAATCTCAGTAAGTGTTATACAACTGTATTTAAGAATGTGTTTCAATTATGAGAAAGTAATCTTTAGATTGTGCTTAAACTCATAAGAACTAAAAATCTTAAGTCTACCCATTCCTGGTTGGCTATAAATTTCCATTGTTCATTCAATATACTTCTCATATAAGCTAATGTATTAACATCTTCCCTCTCAATTTCTTTTGCATTGAAAATAGGAAACTTAAGTTAGCATGAACTTTTTCCTTATAAATACCTCTGGCTTGCTGTGGCATTTATGTAGCAGCAGGAGACCACTATCCAGTGACACATTCTATCCCACTGACATTATCACTCAAAGACAGTCAATTTCATTTTCAAGGAGGTCCCAGAGAGCCACAGACTGGTGACGATCAATCACACAACCACAATTACCAGCCTAGCCACATTATTCTTATAAAGAAAAAGTAAAGAAAACACAAATGTCCTAATGCATGTATAAAGTTCATATTTCAGTCCTAAGGAACCATAGACTTACAGCATGCGATCACATTGACAGTATCTTTTTGTTTAAGCCACATCTGCTTTCATCCTCATATCCGTAAATACCAAATGAGTTTAAAAGCTTTGTGGACATAAAATACAGTCTTGACAGGTGTCCTAGGAAACAGTGCAGAGATTTTTGTGTGTAGTACCAGACAATGCATGAGTGGAAGTAAATGGGGAGTGAAATTTAGTAAAGTAAAGCTAGATACAGACTGGATTGGGTTTTATGTGACAGTTAAAGTTGTCAGAAATGCAGATTGGAGCAAGTGTCAGTGTCCAAGGGGTAAATGAAATCACTGCTGAAATCAAATAAATCTGAAACCCAACAGAAGGTAAATAAATAAGCCAGACCCGCAGATCTCTGCGTCTTCATGAGCTTCTTGAGGAAATCTAGCTTCCAGATTCTCAGAAAGTACTTTCCATGGGAATTGTAAAGATTTCTGCAGAAGGTGTCGGTCCCATTCAAAGGCTTTCTATCACAATCTCCCTATTTTAAAAAGGACATAATTCTAGAGTCAGTTCGAGACTTTTGAACACATTTTTTTTCTTCTGAGAGTTTCTGTATTGGAATTTAGATTGCATCGTCTGACCTGTCAGAGAACTCTTCTAGGCTGTGGATATCATATGGTGACAGACAGAAATAATGAGTCTCCTGATAATCTTCTAAGAGAGAGGGTGGGGGGAGAGGGAGAGAGAGAGAGAGAGAGAGAGAGAGAGAGAGAGAGAGAGAGAGAGAGAGAGATTTATTCAGTCTTTCAATACAGTTCTGGTAGTTCAGATGTTTTACTAGGAGGAAAAACAAGGCCCAAAAAACTAACAATGTTAAACCATATTGGAGTTTCTTAATACATAATCTGATCACATTGGCCTGTAGGCTTGTGTTCAAAGCAAAGAACTTTCTACCTTATCAAATATTCTTGTCATGTGGCTGATCTATTCAGCACTGGATATAAGCCTGGCTAATATTAAGGTACTTGGGAAGATTTTATAATAAAATTCAATTATAAAAGTGTTTTCTGGAAAATTGTTATCTTTCTATTTGTAATATAAATAGAAGGCTATCAAGCTTGTTAGCTGCATAAAGAAATTGAATTGAATTGTCTTTAAAATATTTCAGTTATTATCAACATAATTAAAGAGATAGCTCAAAATATTCAGTCATATTTTTATATCCCATATTTCATACAAGGGTGAATGAGTTGTCTATGTTTATCAGAACATCTACTCTTTTATTTCTCCCTAGAAGGCCCCCAAAAACCCACCAACACTTTCTAGCATTGGTCAAATTTATCATTCTTAAAAAAAGAATAATGGCATTTTTTAAATGTGTAATAGCAAGATTTTAAAGATCTTTGGAAATTTGTTTAACTTTTTGTTATTTAGTTTCTTAACATATAAAATTTGTATATTAGACAAAAATAGAATGCTAAGATAGAGATTCACATAATACCTCCAGATTTAAGTCATGGTTTTGCCTTTTGCAAGGCATGCATTGTTGAGTAACATTTCTGTGTGCAAAATGGTGCTAAAATTAGATTTTTTTTTTAGTGCAGAAAGATGATCTGGAAATAAAACATAATACTACATAAAAACTTTTAAAAAATAGTTATTAGTCCATGTAATTATTATATGTACACATCATCATTGCAATTAATGCTAGTATACATTCCTATACCACAATTTGATGATTTTTTTTTAAATTAGGTAATGAATTTGATTAACCTTTTCCAAACTTTATTCCTAGGCTTCTTCAGCTTAATTTGCCGCAAAGAATGAATTAGATGTAAGCGAAACTGAAAGGAGCTGCAGAGTCCGGGGAGCTTGGGCTTAAAAATATTAGAGATCTAGATCTTATCAAATTTATAATAAATAAAAATTAAAAAGCTGTCATGATATAAAACAGCAGCTCTTGTAACTTCTGCCAAGTGTCACCTCCTTCAGAAGTTGCTTCATTCAGTTTGCCTCATCAATATTCTCCACCATTTGGAACTTCATCACCGTCATCCTCCCCAGGAACCAGTGGTACTTTTCTGTCCACTGATTGTATGGGCAGAGCTTCAGCCAGTCTCCTTAAACTAGTCAGACTGTCTGCTCCAAGCTGGTTTAGGATGCTAGGAGCATTTCTGTCAGCTGCTTAGTCTCAGTGTGGCCTGTAAGGGTGAAGGTGTTTGCTGCCAGAAAAGTCTGAACTTTAGGGTTGTCAAAATGGATCACTGTTGTTTGGTTTGTAAACATGTTTACTTTTTCAATACCAGAGATACTGTTTACCCCTAATTTTTTTAAGGAGAACTGCAGTTTTTTATCGTCGGCTGTGGCTGTTATGTGAACTACCTTCTTCTACGAGCAATTTCTTTCCCACCAGTGCACACTTGTGCCTGCAGTTTGGCTAATTTTTCCTGGTTCATGTTTCTTTCATCTTGTCGGAGTGGAAATGGGGCTGCTCTGAGGACTAAGGTTCATGCTCAGTGGGTCTCGGGCAGACCCGCCGAGATAAGGCACACACACTTGGGGATGCAAGATGGCAGCTCCAATCAGATGATTTTATGAATATATCTTGCATGCTATTTTCCCTGGAAATTTGAATTTTTAAAATAGAGGCTATTAAAAGTAGACTCTATAATTATCATCTTTAGATGCTATTGACCACAAATGCATGGTACTTTGAATCAATATTTCCCTATAATCTAGCACAGAAGTTTTTATGTTGAAAATTTAATTAATTCTCTTTCCTCATAAAATAATTGACATTTTATGAAAAAAAAATCACTAATAATGGATCCTTCCTAGTTTTGCTTACAAAAAGGCTTGTAAGAAACGATTCTGGGGCAGATCTCGCCCAAACAAATTGGTGCTCTCCTGATTCTACAGGAGAATCACTGTTTGTTCTTTGTTTTTTGTTGTCAATGTGACCTGAAGGGGAAAGAGAACCCCAAGTGAAGAATTTCTTCAATTCAAGATATGGAGGAAGAGGAAGATGATCCAGATTCTGCATGGCTTTAAATAGCCACAGGTAGCTATGAATTTAAGAGATGGATAATTATAGAACCATATGTTTTATCTAGGTGGGCAGCTTGTTTCATTATCAATTGACTCTGAAATTATTGTGTGAGCATCTTGTGAATTGAGAATTTATTGACATATAAATCTGATTGATTAATTATAAGCTTTTGAGTTTTGATTTACTGGGTTAAGGGGATTTGTGACAACTAGGCTCAGTGTGTAGATGGTTGACAAGTGGCTCTAAGGCAAGCCAACCAATGCTGGGAAGACTACCATCAGGGGCTAGCCTAGAGGCAGAGGCAGTGAGACAACCCAGGCAGAGAGTAGCTAGTGATAGCACAGGATAGTGCAACCATTTTTTATTTCCCGCAACACCCTTTTTTTTTTTTCATTTTTACAAAACCTTTAAAATTAGAAAAATTTAAAAATTAGAAATTAGAAAGCAATTGCCTTAAGTGCTATGCTAGTGGCATGCATGATAGGTAGCCGATTTCAGCAAACAGTGATAGATGGGTTAGAAATGCCATAAAGAGTGTTGACTTCTAGACTGGAACTCATAAGCATGAATAGAACAAGCATATCCCAGACAGTAGTAATAGTAATGCAGACATTCCAAAACAATGTAGAGAAAAGCCAGCAATTAGCATGACTGGAATGTAGACTAAGGGAATGAGAAATATGAGGATAGCAAGAACTCAGACATGGCCTTCCTTCCGGTCTGGGCCAGAGCACTGAGCAGATCTTGGGTGGCAGCTCTGTCCCCAACCTCCAAGAACCCAGAGGAAGCAGGGATCCCAGGCGCTCGAACTCAGGCAGTATCTTAGGTAAGCAGACAGCAGGGCCCGTAACTGGGAACCAAAAGGACCCAGGAAGTCACTCCCAGACCGGAACACTGGTTCCTTCCGGTCTGGGCCAGAGCACTGAGCAGATCTTGGGTGGCAGCTCTGTCCCCAACCTCCAAGAACCCAGAGGAAGCAGGGATCCCAGGTGCTCTAACTTGGACAGTGTCTTAGAAACTAGTTCTCAGATCTGAGGCCTGGATCAGACCTCTGCCAGATCTGCTGTTGTGTGGACCCCGGATTCCACCTGAGACATACTGGAAGGTCCACTCAATCCAGAGCCACAGAAGAACAAATGAACTCAGAGCTTCAGACAACATATCCTGAGATATTCTAGAGGAGACACTGCACCCAGAACAGCAGACACCTAGCTGGACTACTACCTTGGAGGCACCATATCCTGAGGCATCCTAGAGGTACCACTGTAATCAGTGCAGCTGGAAAAGATCACAGAGACATCTGGACCCCTAGGAGATCAGACACAAGCTAGATAACTAGAAAGACAGGCTTCAGTCAGAGACAGCAAGTACAGGCAGCACTAGAGTTAACCAGATGGCAAAAGGCAAGAGCAAGAACATAAGCAACAGAAACCAAAGTTACATGGCATAATCAGAACCCAACTCCCCCATCAGAACAAACCCTGAACACCCCATCACACCAGAAAAGCAGGAATCAGAATTAAAATCACTTCTCATGATGATGATAGGGGGCTTTAAGAAAGACATAAATAACACTCTCAAAGAACTTAAGGAGAGCACTGGTAGACAGATAGAAACCCTTAAAGAGGAAACACAAAAATCCCTTAAGGAATTGCAAGAAAATGCAACCAAATGGGAAAAGGAATTAAACAGAACCATGCAGGATCTAAAAATGGAAGTAGAAACAATAAAGAAATCACAAAGGGACAATACCCTGGAGATAGAAAACCTAAAAAGATCAGGAGTCATAGACACAAGTATCACCAACAGAATACAAGAGATGGAAGAGAGAATCTCACGTGCAGAAGATACCATGGAAAACATTGACACAACTGTCAAAGAAAATGCAAAATACAAAAAGCTACTAACCCAAAATATACAAGAAATCCAAGACACAATGAGAAGGCCAAACCTAAGGATAATAGGTATACATGAGGGGGAAGACTCCCAACTAAAAGGACCAGTAAATATCCTCAACAAAATTATAGAGGAAAACTTCCCTAACCTAAAGAAAGAGATGTCCATAATTATACAAGAAGCTTACAGAACTCCAAATAGTTTAGACCAGAAAAGAAATACTTCCCGCCATATAATAGTCAAAACATCAAATGTACAAAACAAAGAAAAAATACTAAAAGCAGTAAGGGAAAAAGGCAAAGTAACATATAAAGGCAGACCTATAAGTATTATACCAGACTTCTCACCAGAGACCATAAAAGCCAGAAGATCCTGGACCAATATCTTACAGACACTAAGAGAACACAAACGCCAGCCCAGACTACTATACCCAGCAAAACTGTCAATCATTATTGATGGAGAAACCAAAATATTCCATGACAAATCCAAATTTACACAGTATCTCAATACAAATCCAGCACTTCAAAGAATAATTGGTGGAAAACTCCAAAACAAGGAGGGAAACTACAACCTAGAAAAGGCAAGAAAGTAATCTTCCAAAAACCCCAAAAGAAGATAATTACACAAACATATCTCCACAGATGTTAGCCCAAAAGCTTGGATTAGCAAAGACTCAACCCACAGACCACATGAAGCTCATGAAGAAGGAAGACCAAGAGGGGATGCCTCAGTTCTACTTAGAACGAGAAACAAAAATGCTCAAGGGAGCAAATAGGGAAACAAAACATGGGACAGAAACTGAAGGAGGGGCCATCAGGAGACCATTCCACCTGGACATTCAACCCATGTACAGCCACCTAATCTAAACACTGTTGTGGATGGCTGGAAGTGCATAATATGAGGAACATGATATAGCTGTCTCCTTAGAGGTCAGCCAAAGACTAACACACTCAGAGGACAATGTTCACAATTAACCACTGATATGATCAGGGGTTTTCCAATGGAGAACTTAGTGAGAGGACTGAAAAAGCAGAAAGGGTTATTGACCCCAGGTGGAAAGCAACAATACCAAACAACCAGACCCCCCAGGGTCTAAACCACCAGCCTGGGAACACATAGGGAGGGACCCAAGACTCGAGAGGTATATGTAGGGGAGGATGGCCTTGTTGGACATAGGTGGGAGAGGAGTTTCTTGGTCCCATAAAAAAATGAACACACAGTAAGGGGGGGAATGTGAGGGCAGGGAGGGGATAGTGAGGGGGGGTAGGTGCGGTCACTGCCTCATAGAAGCATGAGAAGGGGGATGGGATAGGAGGTTTCTGGGTGGTGGGAGGAAGTAGGCTAAGGGGATAAAATCTGAAACTTAAATACTACAACCAATTTTAACAAGTGGAGAAAAAAAAGTCTTCAGAACCAACATCTTTAAAAAAAAATGTCAGCCTCCTGGGGGTGGGAATTTTTTTTTTTCTCTTGATACTAAAACTTGTTCTGTGAATTGTATATTGCAGAATACACAGCCTTGGTGTATCTACTCATCAAGCATACTGAGCAGACCTGCCCAAACCTCTGATGTCCTGGAATTCCATCTGGATTCAGTGAAGACACAGCATCAGAGGCTTATCAACTTACTCTTCCCCCCACCCCTCTTCTAAAATCTCAATGCCCTTAATCAGCTTGAAGAAGTTAAGGAAGAGTCAGCGCCCCTATTCCCTGAGCTTGGGGACTAATGTGGTTAATAATGGTCTGTCTTTCTAGGGACAAGTAGTGGTTTTGTTGGAACAGGGGGGATTAGCTAGGACTTATTGCATAGCCATAACCTATTGGTAGAAATCTGTATAATTATTATCAAGATGAAGTTATAATTTCTTAAATGGTACAAAATTTACTTGGATCTCAAATTTAAGGTTTTCATTGGTATGAGCCTCTTATTAATATAAAAATGAGATGAATATTGATATGCTCATGGGCATTGTGCCTGTATAAAACATTTAGGAATACAATGCCTAGACCCAGCCCTTTTTTAACTTTTTTAACTGATTTGGAACGGTTAACCTATGAGTTAAGGGACTATAGCAAATTCATGGTTTTGAGTTTATTGTTAGGGTGTTTTCCATATTTTATTTAGAAATAGCTGAGAGGAGTGAACAGACAACAGTCCAGGTTACCTTACATGGATAGTTCGTTTTCAAAACTTCAGAAGTCCATAGAACTGACGCTACAAATATTTATATATTAATGTTCATATTGATTAGAGACCTGTCTGCTCCTGACAGCTTCCTGTCGTGGATTCTAAGAAGAAATTGAGCATCCTTGGAGTTACTCCAGTTGTGTGGTAACAGCCACTAGGCAAGAATTGCCTCTCTCCATCTACAGACAAATTACTGTCCAGAAAAGGACACAACTGCAGAATAGTTGACTGATTATATCTGCCTAGACAGAGTAATCAGTCCTTAATAATCCTGCATCACCAAGGTCTGTCAGATGATTCTGGGCCAGAAGGCTGAAGATTTGATGCTCCAACGTTTGGTAGTATAGGGGCTTTTCAGGTGTTCAGAGGTCTCTATAAATTGGCTAAGTTTTAGAAGCTATGCTTTGTGCTTCCCACAATTATAGTTAACTCAGTCATTCTGGATTTCTGACGGGGTTGAAAACTTATAGCTATTTACAGTAAGAGAAAAGACTTGAGTGGATGGTCATCAGCTGACATTCATCCTAAAGCCAGGTTCAGAACTAAATGTTTTAGTTAGGATAGATGACATAGGTGCTGGTTAGTCAACAAAAGGATGGACGGGGTATTAGGACTATCTTGTACCTCACTGGTACAAATTGGCATGATTATGCTCTAATTGTATTTTGAGAGAAAAGTTTCATTTTAACAGGAAGGGTGATGTGTAGGAGGAGTACTGAGAGGAAGAAAAGGAGTAAGAAGAGAAGAAGAAGGAGAGGAGAAGCTAGGTGATGAAAGAGAGAAAGAGGGGGGAGACAGGGAGGCAGATATTCATGTATCTCCACGAGTCAAAGACAGTTGTTATATCTAGGTTGGTCAGTGGGTTACACCTCTGATTGAACAATTCCAAACTTATAACGCTTATGATTAACATTATTTTAAAACAATGTATAAATGCAAAAAGGAAAAGGGGACATGGGATTGGGGTTTTTCTAAGGGGGGGAATGGGGAAAGGGGATGGCATCTGAAGTGTAAATAAAATATCTAATAAAAAAATAAAAAAAATTAAAAAAAAAGAACTCAGACATGAAAGAGTTAAACCAAGACAGAGAGCTTGGAATACATCCCAGAATGTGAGAGATTTAATGGAGTGATTGACATAATCAGATCTGAATTTTAAGGTACAAGTCATATTGCAGTGATGATGTTGAGGGGTAAGGATATACATAGAGGCATCTATTCAAAAAGAATTTTATCCATGACAGATATGAGTAATTGATAGCTTCAGCTGAAGTAATACTGATGGAAGTAGATGAATGAATACAAGGAAAATAATAAGAGAGTTTATAGGACTTAAGGAGCACAGACATCAGCTGGGATTCCAGCTCCCTGGAATTAAACCTGAATAGAAGTTGGGGTCCTTACTAAGCAGGATTCTTAGTGAACGGGGCAGGTTGGAGGTGACTGATGACTTGTGATTGTTAGGAGGAAAGGGCATTCAAGCTCTAGAAGAAAATATTTCAGTACTATTAAATATCCAGTATATCCAGGTAGAAAACAAACATCAACTTTCTGGGGCTGGAATGCAGATCTGGCATCTTTCAGCAGATGAATGGTAATTGAAGAATGGGAGTGGTTGAGGTCAATCCTAGGAAATATGATATTTTAAGGAATGAGAAGAAACAACAACATGTAGAAATAATAGTACTATAGGTCCATGGAGATAAATGATTTTCAAGGAAAATAGAGTGCTTTTGTTTTTCTGTTCCTTCAGTACAATCCAGACAGAGAAATGGTATGACCTCAAGAGATTTGTGGTTGACTCCCTACCAGTAAACAGGTCATTCTGCTTGGACACTGTCTGATAATTTAATTCATCTTTGAGGGTATCTATTTGGAAGCAGCTCCAAATCCTTCATATTGATGGTTCAGTTTCAACACTGAACCCACTGACTCTATTTCAGACATGGTTGACTGTGTAGGGAACAGATGTCCAGAACTGGCCAACTGACTCTTACTCTAGAGTGCCTCTTACCCCCTATTGTTTTCATTTAGTGTGCTTGAGTTTCAGAAGGAACTCAGATAAACACATTTCCTCGTTTATAATGAAAGAAATTTCAAAGGATACAATTATGGAGAAGCATAGAACAAGATGTTAGAGAGGCATCAAGATTCTTTGCTCCGTTCCAACATACTGCCCTTCACAGAGATACTCATGGCTCACGGTTCAGCTATTTGGAAGGTTTTCAAATCCATTTATCATTTGTTTGCATTTTTGTTTTTGTTTTGTTTAAATAAATACTTGATTATATAGGCATGGTTATAAATGGATTGGATGTATCCATTGATAAATTTTTTGGCCTTGCTATGTAATAGTCATTCAGGGGTGTGCACCCTCTTAAAGGGGAATATCTTAGGACTATTACACAGGATACGTCAAAGCACTTTTATGACAAATTGGTGTCAGCAAAGATTATATTAGTGAAAAGTGAAAAGAACATAGATGAAGAGTTTATTTGGTAAGGATGTAAAAACAATACGCTAGGAACTTTAGCAACAAAGAAAAGAAAGAACATGAGAAAATGTACCAGGCTGAATGAAACAATTGTGTCAAGAGTGATGATTCTCTGACAAACACGCATACAGAGAATGATTTAGAGTTTATTTTCTATCTTATTTATCTTAAGTTATGTGAGGTAAAAGTCTGTGTTACAGAATATATTGCAGAAGTTGGCAGGCATTCTTTCTAAAACAGTCAAGAAATCATACGATTTGAATTTCCTGGATGGTGTGTATGGTCAATATAGTATATATAACTGAGAAATGGAGAATTTACAGATTATATTATGTTTAGAGAGTAAAGCATTGCACAGTGAAATCCAGGCTCTTGAGGGAAAGAATTGAAACAGTTCAGACTAATTTTTAAAGATTACTAGGGACAAAATTAATTAACGAAATTAAAGAGAATAAACCTATAGTCAGAGAATGCTTACATTTAATTTTTTTTTGACTTACAAATTTTTACTTTAAAATCTAATTAGTACATGGGATGTTGTCATTATTACAAAAAGATAAATCTACCTCAATTTGCAAAGCATTCAACATGGTTCTGGGACATAGCTGTGTGAGAACTCTCCAAGAGATCACTACTTAACATGATTTCAAATTGACAGATGACAACAGCTTGAGGTCAAGCCAATTCTTACAACACTCTCATTTATCTCTTCTAAAGTCATCCATGGTTTTACTTTTAAGAGAATTTTCTCATTGAAAAGAAATAAAAATATGAAGTCCTAATTTTTTTCACCAGGGAATTTGTGAGAGTTTTAAGTTTTCATAGTTCTTCTATCCAATGAAGACATGCCAATAAAGGAGTTTCCTCCAGTATCCAGATAACCAAGTTTTCAGAGTTCTTGGTTCATTTGAAGCATGATAGGTTGTAGGAAGCCACGGTTAGCGGTGATACATCTGCCATTCCAAGATGGTGCGGGCATCCCATCCTCCCACAAGTAAACAACTGACTGCACAGGTGCAAGAGGCAAAAAGCACGCCAAAAGTCACTGCCTATCCCAGGGCATATTATGGGTAATGAGTGAACAGCCAATCAGAAGTGAATACGTCACTCTAGGGTGTATTTAAGCAGCACCTCTTCCTGTCTTTCCGTCTTTTCCGCTTCTGCTTATACAAGAGTAAAGCCTTGCTGCAGTATTACCCGATCACTGCCCTGTCCTTTTTCGCAGGCAAAGGGGACTCGGGAGGTGCGTGGAACATTTGGCGTCGAAACCCAGGAATTTCAAGGCACCACGGAGAGACCCCCCAAGTTTTGGGGCAGGTTAAAAGACTACAGGATCGAGGTACGTCTTTGGAAGATATGCCTGGGGTGGAAGCGTTTGTGGCAAGCGGACTTAAACTCACCACTGCCAATCCACTAGCTAGCCTCTTGCTTGCATTGCTTTTGTTTTTAGCTTATTTGTGTTGTGAGAAAGAGGGCCACTCTAGCATACCAGAACCAGAGCATGTTAGCCGGCATCAGGCCAAAGAGCCTGGAGATCAGGCCAAAGAGCCTGGAGAAACAGATAAGGCCAAAGAGCCTGGAGAAAGGAAAGAGTACTCAAAAGGAACAAGGGCTACTGCAGAGCTCGTTAAGCTTAAGGACCTTCCACCAGTTGGTGGAGAGAGAGTGGAGGTCAATAGGACTTCACCCCATTAAGGAGCTTGAGGCCATAGACCTTAGCAGCTCCGAAGAAGACCTAACGCTAGGAGAGGAACAGGAGACATCCGCCTATGCAAAAAATAACCATTCTGAGATAAGACTAAGAAAGACCTTAAGTCACTCAGCCCAGCCCCATTGCCCTCGTCCGGCCTCGTTCCGGCGCCGGCGGCTAGCTCGAGCTCAAGGGTCCCCTGCCATGCTTCCCGGCTTGGGCTGTGGGAACAGAGGCGCTGCAACGGGGCCCGGGCCAGACCGGTTGCAGGGGCGTCTGCGCTCTGCTATCTGCGGTGGCTTGCATCCCTGCAGAGCGAGAGCAAGGGAGCGTGGGGCAAAAGACCGCCAGAGGAGGGAGACAGTCTGCACTGGGAAGCGGCCTCCCGTCAGCGGGCACATGGGGAGTGCCCCGTGAGCTTAGAGCAAGCAATGCCATTAATAGAACAGATGATCTTTGAAAATGCCACAGCTGAATGCCATGCAACCATTGTCCCTCGTAGGAACAAGAGGCTACAAGATTGGCTGAGAGCCTGTTGCGGCCCGGGGAGGGGAGCTGTTTGTTCTTATTCCACTGGTGAAGACAATCCAACTTGGGTCCCTATGCGGCTGGTTTAGATCGTGAAGAAGGAAGCCAGATTGCAAGATGACGACCCTGATTCTCCTGATACTGATGTTCGATTTGGGGATAAGTATACCACTGTGGGACATAGTTAGATCTTGGCCTGTTCCCATGCCAGTGCATTCAAATTCTGCAGCGTTGCCATTGTTTACAGCTATTGAGTGTTACTTGGTTGACCCAGCCTCAGGCGCATCCACCAACAGCCTGGGTCATAAATGCTACAAGTTTTCCATTAAATTTTACACTTTGTTTTGTGGCAGCAAAACTTTACAGCATAAAGGTAATCTACTTGGTGTTGATTTTAGAAAAAATAGATTGCTTACATCGTTAAAGATTGGTTTTGTTTCTCAAAAATATGGTTATACTCTAATATTTAAAAAGAGGCTTAAAAACATAGTTAAACTGCCAATATTCCATTGGCTACAGTTGGTAGTTCAACCGAGAGTTTGAAAATTTTTGATTTGCCTATATTTATAGAGAAAAGATACAACATGTATCTTTTAAAGTTTACAGTTTAAATTTAAGATTCAAAGTTAAAGTCAAAACCTAGCCAAGCCTCAGAGAACAGGCCCGAGGGAGGTTACATTTACATTTGAATTGAGACAATGCAGAGACTGAGCTGCAGAAGCTCAGGAGCTAAAAGCTCCTTTTGTTCTGGGTCTTCAGACCAGGTCCTAGAAATGTGCTTACCGGAATTCGTCTCTTGTCTTCATTGTTTCTTGTGAGAAGAGGGATAAATCTAAGACCCAAAGACTTTACAACAGTCTGAGGGGGAAAAGATATGATTATGCTGGAGAAATTAAAATTATGTCTACTTCCCTCCATGAGTATAACTGTACCTGCTGATAAAATATGGTTCAAATTGTTTTAATTCCTTTATATTCAAAGTTGTTAAAAATGAGATGCCTCTAATGGATTGGATTCCTCTAATGTATGTAACAATTATTAGAGAATAAGGTTGACTTTTATCCGATATTCTCATTGGACAAAAAAAGATTGGTTATTAAATTAATCCAAAATAAAGTTCAAATTTAAGATTTATACAGCCTAACTTGCCTACTCCAGCTGCCATTTCAGTAAATGCTTATAGAATTATTATAGATATAAAAGATGTTTTATACCTTCCCTTTACATTTCTGATAAAGGTGAGAGATTTAGGGTTAGTAAATTTATTCATAATTTTTAAGAGTCCATGAAGTGATATTTGTTAAAAATAATTGCTTCAGAAAATGGTTAATCGTTTTACATTTTATATATATAAATATTGTTGTTGCTTCAATACAAAAAATTAAGAGGTTAAATCTTTTAGTGTATATTATTCATTGTGTGATACTTTATTAGTAGATTTCTCCAAAGAAGTTTTCTACAAGCCATTGCTCCAATATAACGAGCTTTAAAAATTTCTTGGACTACTTGTTGCTCCAGAAAGAATTCAAAGGCAGTGTCTTTTCAATATTTGAGACATGTTGGGGCTAGAGAGATGGCTCAGCCATTAAAGGCTAGATTTGCAATTTAAAATATAAAAGCTGAACTCCCAGCAACCATATGGTGGCTCACAACCATTTGTGGTGGGGATCTAACGCCATCTTCTGGCTTCTCACAACCATTTGTGGTGGGGATCCAACGCCATCTTCTGGCTTGTGAGTGTACATACAAAAGAAAAATGGTTTACTTTTAATCTTGATTTGCTCTTAGTGATTTTTAAAAGTTGCTTAGAGATATTAATTGGCTAAAACCTCATCTTAAGCTTACCATAGGAGGATTTAAACCTCTGTTTGATATTTTCAAAGGGATGCAAGTCATAATTCCCCTTGACAATTAACTATAAAGGAGAGATAGCTTTGCTGAAAATAAAGTAAACTGTTAGTTATCAACAGATAATTCCACTGTTTAGAATGTTAAAAAAGGGTGTATCTGCCTTTGTCTTGTTAAATGATATATTTCATAAAATACAAAATGTTTCAGCTACATGATCTAATATCTCTAGCCATTTGGATAACATTAAAATTAATAAGGTGTTTAGGAATGCATCTGCACAACCGTTGTCGGTGTGTGTGGACCCTCCATTTTTCTTTATGTTATCCAACTTTCAGAATAATTCTGATATCTTGGATTGTAAGAATGTTACATGCTTTTTAGCACAATGCTGGAATGGATCACTAGACCTAGCCTTGGTTGTGCACGTGCCTACCTTTGTGCCCATCCCAGTAGAAGCTGATCCTGAAACTCTCCCTCCTACATCATTATTGAGACGTAAAAGAGACTTGGGTCAATCAGAATTGATTTGCTCCAGGCCCATGTGGAGCAGCTCACAGATGTGGTTCAAATGAGCTGCATGTCAGCAACCCCACATCTAGGTATTACACCTCTGAAATTTATGAATGATACATTTATTCAAAGCCATAATCTTTCTGCTTATTTAAAAGGGAATTGGACTGGGGAGTTGGACCTGGTGCAGCAACAATTGCAGATCCAGATCTAGAGCCTTGATGGAACACGAGTGGACCCTGTTACCCCTGGTGATTTTACTTCTTGACTTACCTCTGCCTTTTCCTTCTTTCTTAAAGGTTGGGGATAGGCCTGTTTGGTGCAGCCCTATGTTGTGGATTAGTGTTCATGATGGTTGGTCTGTAAGCTCAAAGCCCAGCAAAAACGTGACAAGGCCGCTATCACCCAAGCACTCGAAGCCTTGGAGCAAGGATCTCCCCCCTGAAATTTGACTATCTAGGCTAAGAAAGTAGCCGATGACTGAGACCCTCAGTCGATGCACCCCAAGGGTTCAGCCCATTGCACTGGGTCGATGAGAGGTCTAAGTCCAGCCAGCCCTTGCCTGAATAGCTGTGGTACCTGAATAGTAGGTTGACAGCCCTTGCACTCCTGGGAACTATACTCCATTGCACAGGGA
Source organism: Arvicanthis niloticus (assembly GCF_011762505.2). Lineage (NCBI taxonomy): Eukaryota > Metazoa > Chordata > Mammalia > Rodentia > Muridae > Arvicanthis > Arvicanthis niloticus. The sequence goes on along the minus strand of NC_047671.1, from coordinate 68,465,774 downwards.
CGGTATCAATTCCTCTTTACATCCCCTTAGCCCTTGCACCCAGAGGACTTGTTTCCATTGCACCTGGTAGGGTAAGGGAGACTCTTCGGGCTGTAAGCTCCTGATCGCTTAGTCCCCCAAGATGGAGTTTGCTTGATCAGGCTTGAGTTCGAATCTTGATTGGTGCTGTGCTTGATAGGCAAAAGGCTGTTCCATATTAATAATTTAAACAGGGGGAGATGTAGGAAGCCATGCTTAGCGGTGATACATTCACCATTCCAAGATGGCGCGGGCATCCCATCTTCCCACAAGTAAACAACTGACTGCGCAGGTGCAAGAGGCAAAAAGCGCGCCAAAAGTCACTGCCCATCCCGGGGCGTATTATGAGTAATGAGTGATCAGCCAATCAGAAGTGAATACGTCACTCTAGGGTGTATTTAAGCAGTGCCTCTTCCTGTCTTTCCGTCTTTTCCGCTTCTGCTTATACAAGAGTAAAGCCTCGCTGTAGTATTACTCGATCACTGCCTCCGTGTCCTTTTTCGCAGGTGAAGGGGACTCGGGAGGCACGTGGAACACTAAGTAAGAAGGGAATATGAAATCTGGATGGAGGGAAATATTTATAACATAAACAAATACTGAAATATAATGAGAAAACAGAAGCTCGGATATAAATATATTTTCATGTGTCTCATATGTTAATAATGGTCTCAGATGTAGGCATTAGAATTAGAAAACTTGAGTCATACTATTTATCTTATTTGAAACTTATTTTTAATTGAAGATATATACTAATGTATAGCTATTGTACAAAATTTTTGGTTCCGTTATGTCCTTTTATCTATACTTTTTATTCATATAGACATATATCATATGCTTGATCGTATTTATCTCCACAATCCCCACTCATGCCTCTTCCCCTTTCCATTACAACTCTTGCTCATCCAACATAATTTTCCTTCTGCTTTCATATTTTGATTTTGAAATATTGATTCAATGCATAAGAGATAATACATGGTATTTGTCTTTCTAATTTTGGACAATTATACTTTACAGATTGATATTCCACTACAGAAAGGAACAATTTTGCAAACTATTTATCTGACAGAGGATTAATATCCAGACTATACAATGATCTTAAAGAATTCTATTTCAAAATATGCTCAAAATGATCCAGCAAATAAGTAGGCAAATTCATTGAACTGACATTTTTCAAACAAAACAAAAACAACAAAATAAAATGTTCAATAACTATTTGAAAAATGTTCAACACATTCTATTACCTTTCTAATTAGCCCCAGTCAGAATAGCTGTTATCAAGAAAACAAACATCCACAAATGCTGACAAAGATGCTGGGTAAGAGGGCAGAAAGACTCGGGAAGAACCCACGTAAAATATTAGTGATAATGTAATTTTATGCTGACACTATGGAAACCATAATGGGGTTTTATAAACACACACGCATACACACAAAAAGAAATCTGAACATGGAGCTATTATCTAATCCAGCTAGAGCACTCCTAGATCACTATTTGAAGGCATCTAATTCAGCACACAGCAGAGGCACCCCTTTATTTATTATTGTACTACTCACAATGGCCAGTTAACAGAGCCAGTCTATCAAATAGATAGATGAAGAAAACATGTTGTATACACATAGTAGAGTTTTACCCTTCACAAATCTAATACTACTAAAGATTGATAAACCAAAGTAAATATATTAGTCATGTAACTGTACAATAAGAACATAAATTTTATTTCTTTTTTTTTATTTGTTTTTTTATTAGATATTTTATTTACACTTCAGATGCCATCCCCTTTCCCCATCCCCCCCTTAGAAAACCCCTATCCCATTCCCTCTTTTCCTTTTTGCATTTATACATTGTTTTAAAATAATGTTAATCATAAGCGTTATAAGTTTGGAATTGTTCAATCAGAGGTGTAACCCACTGACCAACCTAGATATAACAACTATCTTTGACTCATGGAGATACATGAATATCTGCCTCCCTGTCTCCCCCCTCTTTCTCTCTTTCATCACCTAGCTTCTCCTCTCCTTCTTCTTCTCCTCTTCTTACTTCTTTTCTTCCTCTCAGTACTCCTCCTACCTTAGCTCCTTCTACACATCACCCTTCCTGTTAAAATGAAACTTTTCTCTCAAAATACAATTAGAGCATAATTATGCCAATTTGTACCAGTGAGGTACAAGATAGTCCTAATACCCCGTCCATCCTTTTGTTGACTAACCAGCACCTCTGTCATCTATCCTAACTAAAACATTTAGTTCTGAACCTGGCTTTAGGATGAATGTCAGCTGACGACCATCCACTCAAATCTTTTCTCTTAAGGTAAATAGCTATAAGTTTTCAACCCCGTCAGAAATCCAGAATGACTGAGTTAACTATAATTGTGGGAAGCACAAAACATAGCTTCTATAACTTAGCCAATTTATAGAGACCTCTGAACACCTGGACACTCGCTCTACTTCAAAACGTTGGAGCATCTGTTCTTCTGCCTTCTGGCCCAGGATCATCTGACAGACCTTAGTGCTGCAGAATTATTAAGGGCTGATTACTCTGTCTAGGCAGATATAATCAGTCGAATAAATTTTACTTCTAATAAATTATTTTAATTTATTTTACCCAATTTTGTATTAAGGAAAAATATAAAAATTTATGTAAGTTACAGATAATAATTGTCTTGAATTCAGAGGAACTAAATGATAAAATCATATATATAATGAAATATATACATATGCTTAGCATGTAATATCCTCCTTTCTTACTAGACACAGTGATGAATGGAGATGGGGCAAATACTTAAACATTAAGGATCAGCAATTTAGCTCAGTAGTGGAGTGTCCCCTTTCTTTCCAGGCCTCAAATCTTAAAGGTTCCCAATTACCTCCTAACACTGCTACATTGAGGACCAAAGTTCTAAAGTGTGAATAATTACAGCATCCAACCCATATTTGACTCATAGCTCTTGACCTTTCAGAGGTCCCTCACCTTTAGGGGATGGTTCATTGAGCTCGTGTATTCTAAAGTTTTGTAGAACTAATAGATAAAAAAAAAAACAAAGACAAAACGAAACATAAAACCTTTCTAAATTTAAACATCACAGGATTTGTATGGAATTCTCAATTCTATGTGGACCTGTTACCCATTTATTTGTCCATTACTCTATATGTTGGAGAATTCAGGGAAATCAACTACCATATTTTGGATAGTAATAAGTGTTGTTAGTTTAAACAGAGTCCACAGCAGTGCATTTGTCATGACTCCTAAAGGGAAGAATGAACACCGCTCCCTGAGACACTACCTTGCAGTCTGCCTTCTTCTGCAGAGTGAATGCTTATCAGGACTAACTGATTTCAAACTGTGCTTTCAGGTACTAGTGCTCAGAACTAATTTGTTTTCACAAGAAAATAATATTGTAATCATTGTTATGGAGTTTTATGTTTGCTGTAATTGCATTCTTTCCTTGATCAGAGAGAAAGATTAATTCAAAACTTGTTCTAACTGCATTTCATTAAACCATAACGGAATTTCATTGGGTTAAATTTGGTAATTTTCCAATCTAAGTGTGTTTTAGTCTGATGCCAAGACTAATTCAATTGCTTCTCTTCTAGATTCATAGGTTTCATAAAAAGTTCATTTTATGTTAGCTTAGGGCTTTTCTGTCTACAGAGGGATATAGCATTTGTCACAAGGGTGCACAGATTTGTTATAAGAAAAACACAAAATGATTTGTAAATTTTACAATTGAAATGCCTATATTTAGAACACTTAATAATGGCACTTAGGAGACAAGAGTGTTTGTACATTCTTATGCTAATTAGCCAATTTGCTGTTGCTTTCTCTTAATTGCGGAAGGTGGCTTTTGCACAGAGCTCTGTAATGATTTATAGGACATTAAGACCTTCACTTTTATGGGCACTTTCCACGGAAGTAGGACATTTTCTTTTGCGCAAATGCTGTCACAGCACAGAAGGCACAACTGACCACATTTTTTATTTATTGGCGAGCAGTTTTGCACAACAGATAGAGCAGAGAGCAGATCTTTTCCAATGTGTCCTCGCTGCTGGCAAGGAAGCTTAAGTATATTATCACCACCATTCTGGTCACAGCATCGAAAAAGCCCTGAATTTTAATAACTGCCCTACTCAGTGAATTATAGCCCTGCCATGTAGCAATTGTGATTAGCTAGCTTGGGCTACCCTGTCCCTTTGCTGTTCTAATAACACTATTCCATGTCGGCCTCTGGGCAGCTTGGATGCTGGACAAAGAGGTAACCGGTAATGATGAAGTGCTGTATTTTATTTATAGCCTCAATTTGCTGAAGGAGCTTGTTTTGTGTTGGTTCTGAAGGGAAATTTCAGGTAACTCTAAATGATTTCCATTTTTGTCCTCTGGGTATGGTGCTCAGTTCACTGCATCCTTTAATTTTAAAGATGACTTTAGTTCTCAGATGAACGTGATTGTGCCAGAATTTGGCACGAGGCAGCTGTAGAATTAAATGAGAAGCTGAAATACTGCTGCTGCTGCTGCTGCCACTGCTGCCACTACTACTACTACTAATAATAATAATTGATAATAATAATAATTAATAATAAACACTCTGTGTTCCTAAATGCTTTAAGACTACCAGAGACTACCTTTGGCCCAATTAGTATATATTTCATTAATAATTTCAACTACAACTAAGACAACTGCTCTTTTTTATTCTGAAAGAATCACTGACTTTTATCTCGGCTTGTGTTAGTAGTAACATATCTTGAGTCCCTCCCTGGGACCAGCTATGGGGAGGCAGATCAGCTTTACTTAGTGTGATGCGAGGCTTATGTATTGGGATCAGAATATCCAGGAGGGGCAAAGGTCATTAGCTGAAGGTTTATGGATCATTAAAAACGAGAGGAGCTCCAGAAATCTCTGGAAGTAGTTGAGTGAGTTCTAATCCGGAAAAAGAAAGTTGAACCTGTAATGTTAACCAAGGCTATGTATGTGACATTCTACAGGAAGAGGTGTGTGTGGGGGGGGGGGATGGATAGAGTCGGGGTGGGTAAGCTCTTCAGACAAGCTCAGAGAAGGAGACACCCTGCTAATAAAGGGAATCTTCCATTTTGTGCCCAGCTCAGAAGGCTATCTTTGACCTTAATTAAGCATTTTCCCCATTATATCTACTTTTTTTTCTAAATAAAAATTTGAAAAACTGTAGAACTTAGTGTTTCATTAGTTTTCTTCATTTCCATCTACCTTTAAGTGCATTGACTTATCACGGTATTTCTTAAGTAATCAATGTTAATTGGATGTCAGATGCCATTTATATATTGGTACAATCTTTACTGTTTATTAGATTATTGGATTCTGGATGATAGCAACATTGGATGAATATGAGGAATTTTATATATAAAACTTGGGGCTGATCCACTTCATTATATGTGACTAGTATACAACAGTGTGGTGAGTTCTAAAATAGTGGCATAGATGTTTTGCTACAGATACATAGACAGATGGAGGACGAGGAGGGAGAGATGCTTACTCTGTGTGAGGGATAGCCCAGTGTCAAGACTTAAGGGACATAGAGGGACATGTAGATCTACCTTCATCTAGAGTTCTGTGCTGAACCAAAAGAATGCATTCCTTATAATGAGGCAGGTGCTATGGTAGACACTACAGGTGCGAGTGATAAAATGATGTGTGACGGCCAGCAATTTTTCAGCAGTCTCCCAATTCAAGAGAGTTTAAATGATTTAGTGAGTTGATTCTATCCATAGTCAAGAAAATTATGATGCTCCCTACTTGTATCACATGCTGTGCCTATGTTGGCATTTGAAAATAAAGCTTTATCTTTTTTCTCATGTCTTCTGGGCATTTTTTACTCCAGGATAAATGTGGTTCTCTATGTTGTTTTCCAACTGAGAATATAAAGGAAGAAAAATATGAATTTGGTACTAGAATTCATTAATTTTGATAGTCAAATTAATTATATTAAAAAATGGAGAGGTATTTTTGAAGCACACTTTTGAGTGTTTTGTGAGATGTTTGCAGAAATGACTAACTGAGGTGGAAAAGTTTGATTTGAATGAGAATGGCACCATCCCTGGTCCACGGGGTTCTAGACTGAATAAAACAGAAAATGGAAAGGGCAGATGAATTCCAACATCCCTTTCTTATGGCTCACTGATCCCTTAAGGTGTGAGTAAGCTGTCTTTGCCTAGCATACAGAAACAGACCACCTTACCCGATATGATGAACTCTAATGGCCTCAACCTAAGGGATAAAACACGCCCCTTGTCCATTATACTGTTTCTCAATAGATATTTAATCACACCAACAATGAGAACAGTAACAAATATAGTAGCCAAATTAACAACCATATACTATAGTAACTATATAGTTAATGGTTGATGTTTACTGGTGGCACACAGGAACATATGTGTACTCAGCCGCATCAGGGTCAATCATGTAAAATCACTCTAAGTATTGTTTTTCTTTCTTTTCTTTTGTTTTTCTTTTTCATTTTGAGGTTGTATTCTAGACTAATATACTTTGGTTCAGACCCTAGAAGGCAAGACAATCAGGGTTTAAATGATACTGTAATTTACCAGCCACTTGTGTAAGAAAATCTTAGCATGATCTTACTTGATCCAAAAGGAATTATCTGTTATGCTTTTTTGCTTTGTTTGTAATCAGGGCTCCTTCAGGTGTTTGAGCAGAGACTTACTGAGGAACCAAAGGAGTTAGAAATGTTACAAAAAAGCTCAAGTCTAAAATGAAATAACTTGTTTTAAATTATAGAATTGATGCAAATTTATGAATCATTTTCACTAGAATATACCCTTAATGTATATCATTGCATCTTTAATCAGGCTTAAAAATATTATATTAGATATTTCATTTTAAATTTTTTACATTGTTATCTACACTTGGGTAAAAAAAATGACTGTAAATGTGAGATAACAATGTCAGCATCAGGAGAATTAGGATTTAATGACGGTTGGAAAGTTAAATCTGGAAAAAGCAATTAACACAGAATTGGCTAATATACACTGACTGGAACATGCAACATACACTCATTTGTACATAGACACACATTTCAAAAATATATACCTTATTTTGTGTCAAGTATAACTATTAATGTGGGGCTGTAATGCTTGTGTGGGCATGGGTCTTGTGGGCTGAATTGTGAGTCCTGTGTCTGCTGCCCCAAGGGGCTGGTGTTGCGGCTCAGAGAGGCAGAAGCTATGGAATTCAGCTTAGTTCACTCCACACAGTGACAGGCAGACGTTGGGCTGTGAGAAACCACAGGACTTGGCGCCAGGGGTGGAGAGAATACAGTATGGAGTCCCGCAGGGACTAGAGTTGGGGGTCCCCAGGCCAGGAGGCAGCCAGGAACTGACTGGTTAGCTAGCTCGCTTGGCTGGGTCTCCAAGGCTGGAACATAGAGAGGTCGGCTGCTTGGAGGTTAGAAGGCAACTCGGTAGTTGAAGATGTTCTCCACGGTTCCCCATGGCAGGCCCTAAGAAGGAGAGGTATTCTATGGTCTTAAGCTATGGTATTTATTGTCATGGCAAAAATTGGTTGAAGCTATACCCTGGATTCTCAGGGCAGGCCTGAGTTTAAATTCCTTTTAGATGGAGGGTCTGGGAAGTAATGCTTAATTGGCTACACCCTCTGGCCTTTAGGTATCTCATTAATATGGAGAGGTCTTGAGGCTCTGCAGCCTGTGTCACGCTCTGTACCTGTGCTACAAACCTTTCTGTAAAAGAGGTGTAGAGGGTTGTGGCTATGTGAAGGAAAACAGGAGGCCCAGGAGCAAGACCAAACTCCTCCTATCCCCGAGGGTCTCTGGAGTTCAAAGCCAGCTCTACGAGGTACCCAGCTGCCTCTCATAGCCCACTCCTCACATATTAAGATTAATAATAAAATAGATTATAAATGAAAGCTATAAAGAACGTAAAATGTCACAATCAGGTAAAGAACTCCAAATTTGTACATTTCATCATCCTATTGTTGTTGTTATTCCTATTTTCCTGTAGGCTTCATTCAGTGGGATGGAATCTACCCCATTTAAATAAAAGGTTGAGAAGCAATAAATATTATATTAATACTAAATGCCAAATGAGACACTTGTGTAAACATAATATGCATGGAGTGTACAGGACATTCTAATCTCAGTGTTTTCTCCAAATTGCACTTGTAATCTATTTCATTTTATAAAATTTCAAAGTTTCTTTCAAAAATGCATTTAAGGCTCTCATACCATAGATCAACCTTGATTTACTAACTTAGCTCCAGACACCACAGTGCAAAATGAATAGACCTTTCAAACAGATCACAAGTGAATAGAGATTACAAAAATTGATTAAGAGGCAACATAGTATGCTGGCCATTACTACTAAAGCCCATCTGTTTGGATGGCACTATGCCTGCTAGTGAGGTCAGTGTGTGTGTATAGAGGGTTTGACTTTGGATAATAAACTAAACTTTGATCTTTTCTGTCCAATGTTTGAGACATGCTAAAGGCCTCTTTATAAAAATGAATAAAATTATTTAAACTTTCTATTTAAATTAGTATTTATTTTGTGTGACAATCAAGATGAGGATTTAGTAATGGGTAGAATATGTACACATTTGTAAGAACAGTAGTAGAAAAAAATTCCCTTGAACTGTTTATAGACAAAGGGACAAGAAAAACAGACAAGTGATGATACTTCTTAAGAAGGGTTATACACATGTACATGGTAGTGCTGTGGGAATGCAAGTTCAGAGAGATTTCCACTTCCTGTGAAAGCTAGATGGATTATACAGAGGAAGCAGACATTAAAGCATTGTTGAAATGGGAGAAGGAGTGGCTAGGAACATTTCAGGGCTCGAGAAAGCACTTCAGTTAAAAGCTGATCATGAAGATCAAGATTCATAATTCAAAACAGATATTCAGGTGTTGTCAGGGTTTAAATGGTCAGCATATTTAAGGCTCAGAGGCTGGGCATCAGGGAGGAGGTTATTGATACCAACAAAAGAGGCAAACTCAATACATCGTTAGAGGGCCATAAAGCATTGCAGAAGGACAAGCACATGTAAGAATGAGATTCCAGTTCAGTTCTACTTAGCTGGTGCTGGGCCAAAATTTCTGGAGTCTGACACTGAGCAGTTTATTTTTTTTTACACATTTAAACACAGTAAAACTTGGAGGGAGTGTTTCTATGTGACAGTTATCACAACGCTTGAAGCATGACAAGGTAGAAACTTCTTTGTAACGTACATATCTTTGTTGAAGCATGTGTGATCTTTTCGATGAGTTCTACTGACTGCGAAACAGTGCTCAGGATAAAGGCCTAGAGAGAAAAGGTTTGTAAAAGCATATTAACATTGCTCTCTGACAAAGTACATGGGACCTCTTTCATGAGGTAAGTTTTGTTGAGTAAGAAACAGTAGGATTCTGAAGAATTCAGTGAGGGCTGGCTTTACAGACTAGCAAAGATTAACAGGTATTGGAACATCCATTCTCAGTCTTTTAGATGAAAAATAAGCATTACATTGAAGCACAAAGTCTACCTGTTTAATAATACGCTTTCTCTAGTTGTAGCTGTAAGTGTGAACCATGGACCTGGTGTGTCTTTTATAGCTTCCCACGCAGAGCACATAAATATTTAGGCAGAATGCCCATATGATTAAATAAAAGTAAAAAAAAAAAACCTATGAAAACTATCCATCAGGCATGAGTTGCCGTGGACAATATACAACTCTTAGCACAGTCAGTTGTGTGTATTTGCTTTTACTGCAGCTTAGTTGACTTTTATTGACTGATATTATAATACAGGTTTTAACAAGGACATTAAGAGTTGGACTGAAGTGCTTAGAAAGAAAGTTAGTGGCTCTTCATGTTGAACACCCTGATTTACGTTCATAGGTCCATGTGTTTCTAGTGAGACTTAGCCCATTTTCTGCCTCTATAGCCCTCAACAACAGAGATGGTACAGATGACCAGTGAGACAAACAGGGTTGTTTCAGACACTTCCTATAAGTGCTTGCATATTTTAAACATCTAAATACATATTTAATCTGTGACTGACTATACTATACACCATTAGGCTGAGAGAGAGAGAGAGAGAGAGAGAGAGAGAGAGAGAGAGAGAGAGAGAGAGAGAGACTCAGTTGGAGTTCTCCATCAGGTTCTTCTACTCAGAACTCAGAGAAAGGGTCTGTGAGAATGAGTTTGCCAGAGAGGTTGAGGACACCAGGGAAATGGAGCCCACCTGAATCATCTAAGAAGGGCTCTTGTGGCTCACAGAGACTGGAGAAGCAATCAGGGAGTCTGCATGGATCTATGCTAGGTCCTCTGCATGTATGTTACTGTTGTTGGCTTGGTGAGAGTCTCCTAAGAATAGGAGTGAACATGTTTCTGACTCTTGCCTTCTTTTAGGACTCCTTTCCTTGTACTGTGTTGCATTGCCCAGCTTTGATGTAAGGGTTTCTGCTTGGTCTTATTGTATCTTGTACTGTGTTCAGTTGGTGTCCCAGGGAGGCCAGCTGTTTTTTGGGAGGAGGGAGGGGTGTGGTAGTAAGGGGTAGAAGAGAGTAGATCTGGGAAGATGGGATGGTGGTGAACTTAGAGAAGTGCAGGGAGGGGAAGCTGAGGTTGGAAATTTTAAAAAATTTTAAAAGGAAAGTTTTGCTGTTAATGTGTAAAGAAAGCAAAATTGTATAAGATGAATCATCTTCTCTCATGGGTCAATGCCTTTGATCAGAATCATTTCAGAGAGACTTGCATGACTTCTCAATAAAACATTCACTCTCCTGCATCTCACACACGGCCTCCATGCTCTCCTCCAGGAGAAATTGCCTTATTTATTTGTTTGAATGTTCATTGTTTGTCCTGGATTTCATCTCGAAAGGAGCTTGTTCACAATTGTTCCCAGTAGGCAGCCTTCTACCTGAGATTGTTAACAAGAAAATATACATAACATGGAAAAAGTTATAGAAGTATAATTTAAACACAAGAAGAAAGGCAGAGACTTGATGGAGCTGTTTTCTCGAGTGTTGGTTTCAGTCCAGAAAACATTTAGAGAGAAACTTTTCATTTGTCTTCAGTTATCTTTCAACTGTCTAGAGAAAGGAGAAAGAACCCTACCAGTTGCCTAGAGAAAAAGAAAATATGAATTTTCCTTGTTAACATTAAATTAAAACGTGACAAAGGCCTGCAGGAAATGCTGTATCAGAACAGAGATACTAGAAGTATTTTGTAAGTGAAATTGTTCTGTCACTTGGAGAACTCTGACAGATGGTGGCATAAATCATCCTTATAGCAGTCTTAGCTGGGAAATTTAATATAAACCTTTGTTGGAAATCAGTAAAATTCCAGACGCAAGACCATAGTCTCCGGGGAACAATTAAGAGCTGCACTGAAACCACTGAAACTCTCGCATACACAACCCATAATACTCACTCCTACGGCCTACCCATGGAGGGATATATCACTAACATACTCAAACACAAAGGGTTTTTATTTTTTTTCCCCTTAGAGCATCTGATAGCAGGAACTGTTACATATTTTAAGGTTGATCAAACTGTTTGGCTTCTGACCAACTTTCCACCCCTCCCCCGTTGTGCCTTTGGAAGGATTTTACCTGTTGACTGTGACACTAGCCAGCCTGCTCTCTCCTCCCCAGCTCACGTTTCATTTCTTCCATTTAGCAGATTTCTTCATTCTTTCAATTTTGTATTTATGTCACGTCCCTGTGTCTCATTGTGGTGATACTTGTTTTAACTCTTCTCACTGTAGGTCTGGAATATGTTTCAGATGCTTTATTTTTGAGCCAGTTTCCTTCCGATAATTTCTCTGTTATCCATTCAACACAGTAATCGCCATTACTTACATAATCTTCCAGGTCTTTAACCAATTATTTTTAACCGTGATTTTCTGTGTATGGCTATTTTGCCCACATGCATGTTTTTGTAATGCATGCAGGCAGTGACCATGGAGGTCAGAAGAGGGCATCAAATTCCCTGGGACAGGCAGTTGTGAACCACCAGATGGAGTGTCTGGAACTGAATCTGTGTCCTCTGCAAGAACAGCCTCTTGACTGTTGTCACCAGCCTCCTTTCAAATCTTTATTTGGTATTGATTCTCTCTCTCTCTCTCTCTCTCTCTCTCTCTCTCTCTCTCTCTCTCTCGTGCGTGAGCTCTTCTCTTCCCCCTCCCGTGCATGTGCCTGTTTATCTGTTTATGTGTGTGTGCCTATGTGTCCCTGTGTGCATCTATGTGTACATATGTTTCAATGTGTTTGTGTCTGTCTGTATGTGTGTCTGTGTGTGTTTGTCTGTGTGTGTGTGTGTGTGTGTGTGTGTGTGCGCGTGTGTGTTGCCCACTTATCTTTTCAGATAGAAAGACAGACAAGGTTTTTAAACGGCCTGGAACTTTGCCAAGAAGACTAGGTTGGCTAACCAACAATCCCCAGGTATCTACCTATCTCTCCACACCAGATAGGATTATAAATTTCACCTCAATGTCTAGTTTTGTCAAGGGTGTTCTCAGTATCAAATTCATGTTCTCATGCTTGTGATGCAGGCCCCTTACTGACAGAACTATTTTCAAAGCACAATTCAAATATATATATATATATATATATATATATATATATATATTCCTTTTCTGTTAATACTCAACTGTGGAAATCCTACAGGTATTGGTGATTGTGGGTATATTTTGATTACATGCTTTCATAACATGTAGTCTGCTCATTGAATATTAGATTTAATATTTCCTTTCATGGCAAACATAGGGGTCCTCAGTATTCAATGGAATAGCAGAAGCAAACTGTTTCTGATCTTTGATTTTCAAGACACATAATTTTGAAGGCATCAATTGAAGACACTGAACCATGTTCTTTTTTAAACTGTCATTTTTCAAAACCACATGGCTAAGAAAAACAAAAAAAGAGTGCTGTGCATAATTGTGGGAAACACATTTGTGACCTGCCTCAAGTTATTAACATCATAACAAACTTAACCAAGGAGATTTTCTAAATTAGTTGTAAAATGTATGTTTTTCGTCTAAAGCAAGTGCATTTGGCTGAACTTTTATAAAATCGGAGATTTTGGAAGTTAAGGTAGTTCTGCTCCTAATTTCTTAGATGAAGAAAAATGAGACCCAACAAGACTGTATTAACAAAGTCAGACATTTTTTTTTCCCTCTCAAATTTAAATTAATATAACTAGAAATTCTGGGATTCAGTATGTCTTTCCCGTGACTGGTATTATCCTAAAACAGTGAATAGTAGCCAACCCTGCATGGTGGTGTGAGCGTCATGGTGAAGTGCTTGTCAGTGTGCCACAGAGGGGGTGGGAACTAGAGACGTGTCTGTGATTTCCTTCATGATCTTCCTTTCTTGGTGTTGGCAGCGTTTGTAAGTGCTTCTACACTATCTGCTGATTTCCAGACAGACATGATATACCAAGACTATGATGTAAGAAGTGGAGGCAGAAGGATTAGTCAGCTTCCCACTTCCTGCCCTGGAAGTTGTGGGCTGTCTGGTCATAAACACTCTGAGGAAAGGCAGTTGTTCCTTCTGCTACTGAGAAAAATATTTCTGTATTTAGACCTCTTGTTAGGTATATCTGTGCTCTCTTTATTTTTTCCCACAAAGTCTTGTTTGCCTTTATGGGACAAAAATACACTAGGCAAGTGGGAACAAAAACAATTTAAAAATATAGTTTGTATATTGTCAAGGAGCTTATGGTTAGAGAGCTGGGTTGGGGGGGCAAATGAAAAGGATTAATTGCATGAGCTATGTGTTTGAATTATGGGAAGCCTATGATGCAATAGGGACAGGCAGAGAGCCAGCTAATCTAGAAAGACAAGAAGACTTTCCTTGAGCAACTCTTCTGGGCTGTCTCTCAGGATTCCTCAGAATTACCTTTCTAAATTAAGCGATAAACGTATACCAGAGAGATCATCAAAGACCCAGGAACCTTTGCAAGACCTTAGATTATATTAGCTTTATGTAACAGACACTTTGTATCTAAATTGATTTTGTAACTAAATTTATCTTATGTTAACCAACAGGTTATCAAATGAACTGATTAGACTGAGCTTCCCTGTAATATAGATTTTCCATTCCCAGGGCTTACTTCTTATTTATTGGTATTTTGTTGTTGTTTGAAATGGAACAGGCTTTCACTATGTAGGCAGGATAGGCCACAAAATCCATATGCTCCTGTCTTGGGTTTGGGAGTGCTAGAATTCTATGTATGCATGCCTCTGCTCTTCTGTTTCTAAGTTATACCACATTTAATCCAGGATGAATGAAGTTTCTCCATGTGTGTCTGTATCATGAAAGATTGCTTGTTCTCTCTCGGCTGCAGCAGGGAAGGGAGGCAAAGATTTTCCTGAGAGACTTTTAGAGAATAAGCTAAAAGATATTTTTTATCAACTTCATAGATACAGAACATAGAACATAACACAGACATCTATACCTTTTCAAAAGAAATATTTGTTTTTCATTTCATTTTATCTTATATATATAGCAAATGCAATATGAGGGTATCACTTCCCCATATTAATAACTAAGGGGTAATACTTTTGAAAATTGATGAACTGTGGCCAACACACTTTCAGAGAGAATACTTTCACTCATTTAACTAACACATGGAGACCTTTACTTGGGGGATTCTAGAAAAAAAATCACTTGTGTGGCCAAGCCAGTGCTTTGCCTTTGATTAGTGTCAAGTGTAAATTTTCGAGATGTTCAAATATAAAGATCAGCCAGACAAATTCTACTTCTGGATACTCCTGTCAGTTCAATGAATGAAGTATACTGACATAAAACTATTTGCAAATGGTGTTTTATATCACATAGAAAAGATAATTGAGTATTCAGATATAATAACTGATTATACTCAGTTATTATTTGAGAGTATATCCAGGAAGATAACTGAGTATATTCAGCAATGTCTTTAAAATAACTTATAATTTTCACGAAGATTCTATGATAGATATTAACAGAATAGCAGTGTTACACAGATAAATTATAACATAGGAAACTTTAGAAGAAGGAAATTAGCCATGGGGGGGGGGGGTATGAGAAAACTCTGAATAAAAAGATGCGAGTCGAGAGATTGAATTTTGATGGGTAGACTATGCTTTTAGGAGAGCTGGAAAAGAAAATGTAGCATGCTGGAAAAGCAGGTCTACTGTGCCAGCTTTGTAAGTTCTTCATTCTTGCTGTGAGATGTTCAGTAGCTTTATAAAGTGGAATGAGGAGGGCGAGAAGGCTACTGACTTAACTATTGAAGGGAATATTGGAAATCTCCATTGAGCAATAAAGAAGCCAAGGCTACACATTTCCGTTTCTAGCCAAGTGCTCTCTCAGTTGTAACTACATGCATAGGCACTGACTCTTTGAAGATAGTATCGCTATACATCCTGAGCTGTTCTTTCTCCATAGCAATTGTAGTTTCAAACAGAAGGCAAGGAAACAGCATAGACATGGTTTAAATAACTTCTTCTGCTAAACATTAAATTTATTTCTTTTGTGAGCATGTGTGTCTACCTGAATACATGTATGTGATTCAAATATGTGCAGGTGCCTGTAGAAGCCAAAAGTGGACCTTGGATTCTGTAGAACTAGAATTACATGCTCTTCACTGCCTGGTGTAGGTTCTAGGAACCAAACCTGGGTCATTTGCAAAAGAAGCAAGTGCTCATAACTGCCGAGTCATCTCTCTTGCTCCCAAACAACAACATCTAACTTCTCTTCCTTCTCCTCCTCCTCCTCCTTCTTCTTCCTCCTCCCCATCTCTTTCTTCATTTCCCCTCTTCTGTTCTCCATTTCCTTCTCTTTTTCTTCCTCCTTCTCTTTCTCCTCATCTTCCTTCTCCTTTTCCTCTTCCTCCTCCTTCCTCTTTTCCGTTATTATAATTATTCCTTTTCCCAGGGATAGTCATCTTAGGTCATCACAAAATGGCCCAGATTGCACAGTAGAAGCCTAGTTAGCAATGTTACTTTCTGTGACAGAGGCTTTAAAGAGAGGTGTCAGTGTCCATATAGCAGAAGTGGGGTTCTGCTACACGGACATCGATACTTCTCTACTGAGAAGTGGGTTGGGGTTCAGAGCAAGAACCAGCAGACAGGATCTTTGTCCAAGCAGGAGGAACTGAATGATCTGGAGAGTAGCATGTGTTATACCAATACCCTTTCTGATGTTAACTTACTTTCAACATGATAAATTCTGGTACTGATATATTTGTTAGCTGATCCACAGACAATATATGTACCTGTCAGTGTCTATGAGAAGTGGCCAATGTAAAGGCTAGATTCTGATATTATATCCTTAAACAAATGGCTAAATATAGAAATATTTAGTAATAATGTTTAAACCTAATAAATTGTCGTGATAAGATTGGTTTATTTATTTTTATTTATAGCTATTAAACAAACACATGAATATTGTACCTATTAATGGCATCAAACATAATGTACAATGCATCTATACATCGTGAATTACATTCAGGATAGGCATATTTCTTCAAACACTTATTTATGGTAAATCTCTAAACAGTTTTGATTTATGGATTTTCTTCTGTTATATTCCAGGTAAACATTACAAAGTAAATCAAGAAAGACTGAGTAATTTATAACTTACAGCATTTGCAAAAATTTTAGGAAAGTCCAAGGATCAAGGATATACTCATAGTATAAATTGTAATAGGGTGGGTGTCCTATGGAGTGGTGTTTGTGTACCATGGAGTAGGACAGGTGTACAGTGGGTATACCATAGAGTAGTGTGAGTGTACCATAAAGTAGGGCGTGTGCACCATAGAGTAGGGTGGGTGTACCATAGAGTAGGGTGAATGCACCATAGAGTACGGTAGATTATACCATGAAGTAAGGTGGGTGTACCATGGACGAGGGTGGGTGTATCATGGACTAAGGTGGGTATACCATAGACTAGGGTGGTTATACCATGGAGCAGGCTTGGTATACCATCAAGCACAGTGGGTGTACCTCTACTATTGTGTAGGATGGGTGTAACAGGAATAGGGTAGGTGTACCATGGAGTAGGGTGGGTATAACAGGAATACAGTGGGTATGCCATAGAGCAGGGTGGGTGTAACAGGAATAGGATGGGTATAGCAAAGAGTAGCATTGTGTACCTTGGAGTAGGGTAGCTGTTCACTGAACTCTCAGATTGGACCTTTGCAATTAACATTTGCTTGGTTAATGGCAGTTTTATTGTACTGTGACTTTTAAATTTCTTTTAAAATTGATTGCTTTTACTTTTTAGATTATAATATAGTTACATAATTTCTCCTTCCATTTCGCCTTTCAAACCTTCCCATATATACCTCCTTATTTTCTTTCAAATTTATGGCCCAATTTTTCATTAATTGTTGATATATATCTGTATGCCTAGACATATATATTCCAAAACACATAAACACAACCCAGTCCTATGACTTTGGTTATTGTGAGAGTCCTTTAAACAAAACTATGTCCATGAAAATCTGCTCCTGTTCATGCTATGTTAAGCAGGTTTTGCACACTGGTGCCTATTAGGTTCAGAAGGGACTGCTGATTCTTAGGGAGTTCAGAACACTTTAATAGTTTCTCTGATAGTATGGAGACCGTGGTCATGTATTAACTTTTTTTTTCTTTTAGGATGGAATGATGGGAAGGGAAATGCAAGGAAAGGCAGGACAAAGAAAACCTTAATCTAGTTCCTACTTCATAGATTCATAAAAATAAAAACATTATAAGTGTGCTAATGCATGGCCAGGGAAAGCTGAGTTGTTAAAAGTTTTTAAACATTCCTTCAATACATACTTCTAGATCAGTGATCATGTGTTGAGAGCTATTGTCAGTATGAAACTCAAAGCACAAACATCTCTCTTTAGGAAGGAATAAATAGAGGATCAGTGTTAGTGGGAAAGTTGACACATAAGAGGAGAGAACATAAATAACATAGTTATAAGCTGGAATAATAATATGGAGTTTTCCATCAGGGTTACTATGACAGACATTACAGCTGGCACAGTTTAGATGGGCTTGTTGATTGGTCTACCTGTCATCATAAGATCACCAGTTTTAAATTACATGGATATAAGAGACAGATATTCAAAATCTGACACATACCCATGAACAGGTAAACACACATACACACACACACACACACATTTATGTTTTGATTTCCGTTCAGTTTTGACACATATGATGCTTGGTCTTAGAAGATCTTGGCTGGATTAAAAAAAAATCTAATAATTCAATTATAGTGACTTCATTTGGTTGCTAATTATAGATCTGTAGCTCAGACCCATTCTGCCTCCTACTTTCTTCAAAACTAATTAAGTAATTTAGCTTGATAAGGTAAACTTTTGAAAAGTTGGGACAACAAGAAATGTAGTCCCAGATTGTTATGATTCATGCCAACAGTGTGAAATTTGGCAAGTATTTGAATCTATGAGATAATTTTTTCTTAGTAGAAGAATAAACCATTGGTGACAGTTACTTAAATAGCCAATTTGTTATTCAAACTGTTCTCTGTGCTGTATTGCATAGTTGCTGCACATTTATACCTATTTTTAACCAGATGATAATTTATATATGGCTCATTAAGTAGAGAACATACTTCTATCTTTACAAGTTTTATTTAAAAACAAAACAAAGGAATGTCTAGGAGATGCCTGGAGTTAACCCTTTCTTGACAATGGGGTCATAAAAAGAGAGAATAAAATTAATTTATAGTTATGATACAATACAGTAGGGACAGATTGTCAGTTAAAAAGTTAGACTTAAAACCCAAGCCCATATTTTGAGATGAGATCCAATTATGATCAACACAGTACAATCTTAGGTTTGGAGGAAGCCTTAATATTAGTCTTCAACATATATACCTCACCAAATATATTTATTCCTGACTTGTATCTAGGCCAACTCCATCTGACAAGTACCAGATTAATTCTTATCTTTATCAAATTATTGAACAGCTAAAATTAATTTAGAAAGTTCTTTGAAATATAGTTGAGCTCACTGAGGTCTAATATTGAAGAGATAATTTTAGATTTGATGGGAAAGACAGTTAATTATTTTTACTTTTCAAGTGAGAGTCATTTCCTGTTGTAATGGTTTGTTTATGGTTGGCCCAGGGAGTGGCAGGTGTAGGAGGTATTGCCTTGTAGGAGTAGGTGTGTCACTGTGGGCATGGACTTTAATACCCCCAGCCTAGGTGCCTGGAAGTCAGTCTTCTCTTAGTGGCCTTCAGATGAAGATGTAGAACTCTCAGCTCTGCCTGCACCATGCCTGCCTGGATGCTGCCATGTTCCAGCTTTGATGATAATGGACTGAACCTCCAAACCTGTAAGCCAACCTCAATGAAACTCTTTATAAAAGTTGCCTTGGTCATGGTGTCTGTTCACAACAGCCAAACCCTAACTAAGATAACTGAAGTTATGTTGTAGGTTTTGTGAAAACAGAAGCTGGGGACCGCTTGGCAATTGTGGGCTGTTTGGGGAAGGAGGGTCAGGTTTTGTAAGGACATGGCCCCTGAGAAGCTACCCACACTCTAGTGTATGACCTCATACTCACTCATGTGCTATCAGTGCTAAGTGGGCTCCTTGGTTTGAAAAGGCAAGTAAACAAAGAAACCATGAAATTCGGACAGAATAATGGTGGGAAGAAGAAGAGAGGAATTGGAAATGAGGGAATGGAGAGTAAATATAATCAAAGCATGTAACACATATGTGTGAAATTAATAAACAATAAAGTTTTATGAAATTAAATAACAGTATAATCTGTTTTAAAAAATTGTGAGGAATCTTTGTTGAGTCTAAGAGAAGGAACTTTGGAAAGGTAGGTAAAATTATATCGTCAAAGTTAAGTTACAAAATCTCTGTCACTGTTAATTTCTTAGAGATGGAAAGTGACATGGCAAAAGTCATCTCAGAGTCAATATGCCTCTATTCATTATGTCTCTATGGTAAACCTAGTTTCATTTTTGTAAAAATACACTAGGCAAGTCTGTAATCCTTTAAAACTAATTTTTAATTTAAAAAATTGAAAAATTCTGACCTTTGCCCTCAAGTATCTATTATTCTTGATAGGAGCAAAGGGCTATGATAATGTGCACACTGAAGCATATGTTTTTCTCAGAGCATCTAAGAATCGATATATTTCCTCTTCTTTTATATAGTACAATGTGTTGCTGACATTAAAATTCCCAAGCCACATTTTCTCCTCCTTTTTCTTAAGAAGAAGTATATAACATATGGTTAACTGATTTCCCCTAAGGAGTTATAAAATAAATACAAAAGAGTGAACATTACTATTTATTAAGTACTCCACTATTTCAGGGACTATGCTAAGTATTTTATATGTGTTCATGCATGGTCCTCACAGCAGCCTTATGAAACAGAGCCTGTCATTCTCCTTGTTTTACAGTTGCAGAACAAGGCACAGGGGAGTGAAGTAGTATGCCCTAATTCATACAGCTTACTGGTACTGCCAAAAACTGAGTTTCAGAGTTAAAGTGCTTAATTATTATGTGGGATTGACCCTGGAAAGAATGACAAGCAAAACCAACATTTTGACGTATAGAACTTAATGATACATTGTTGCTACTAACAAATAAGACACTCATATAGTGATATTGAGGAGGAGAAAATTCATCAAAATGGGTAAGCATTTATTATAAAGTCTTTGTTTTTACTTCTAAAATGCACTTACCAACATTCCCACCACAAAGATACTGAATATGAAGAAACACTACACTCTGTTGTCCCTGGAGAAAAATAAATCACAAGGGATTGGGCAACAATCAATTTTTCACTGGTCACTAATCAAGCAGATAGAGAAAGAGTCATGGTATGCAATTAACTTAATTAAATCTGTGAGGGAGGAGAGTTAGTTCATGAGGCTGTATACATCTCACATTGACAAGAACCAGGCGTGTCAACAGTATGATATGTGCATCCCTTTAACAATGATGAATGCAAATGCAGAGGGTGTTCTGCCTGTGTCTGTTAAGTGTGACAGGCCTGCTTCATGTCAGAGAAAAATCAAGAGACTTCTATTTGGAAACTAGTCCTTAGTCCAGTAGTTCTTATTAATGTGCTTTCAGATGTTTGGTGATCCATGTCTTGGGCAACTCTCTTGAGGCAGCTCTGGCAATATCTAAAATAGCAGCCGATGCTTCCTGAGGGAAATGCATGGATGTAGATGGATGGGGCTTCATATTAAGGAAAGAAGAAGTAGAGATGTGGCCTCGGTTTGTGGAATATACATAGTATGCAAAGAGCTCTGGGTTTGATCCCTGGCACTAAATAATCCATATTAAATCAAAAAGAAAAGAAAAAAACCTGAATAACTAAAGCTCCATTCCCTATAATACAGAATTTTGTTTACCTTTATCTACAGCACTAACCTTTATGCAAATTATTACTTCTGGTTTTTTTAAGGGGACAATAAAGCAAGGCTAATATTAGAACCTCTGAAGCTCAATGGGGTGGCTCATATCTTAGAAGTTGAGAGACCTAGGTAGCTGTAGTAGAGAGACCTAGGTCTGTAGTAGAGTTTGAGATCAGCATGGGTTACGTGGTGAGTTTCAAGATATCCTGGACTATGGAGTGAAACCCTGTCTCAAAAAGAGAAGAAAAGGACAAGGAGAAATAGAAGAGGAAAAAGAAGAAGAGGAGGAAGAGGTGGAGAAGGATGAAGAGGAGAGGAAGGAGGAGGAGGAAAAGGAAGAGGAGGAGGGGATTGTGAACCTGATACCTGGTAATCTAAACTGGATCCCTCAATCCAATGCAATGTCTGGGGGAGAGAAACATCCTTTACATTGGCCTCTGATCTCCCAAACATGCATGCATACATATCTAGGTACACATTCAAGTAAATAATTAAACAAAGTGATATAATTTTTAAAAATGATATATATTCTGAGATCAGAGTCAGAATTAAAATTTCACATCAAAACCTGGGATAAATGAACAAGTTTGAAAAATGCATAAACTCTGTTATCCCTGGAGATATAAATATATAAATCACCAAGGTATCAGGTAACATATGTAAATATGGCTAGATGATAAAGAGACAAATGAAATATAGATAGACAAAGTGATGAATGGACAGATGAATGAATTGATAGATGATAGATAGACAGAGAGATAGATGGATGGATAGATAGATGATAGACAGCACACATAATATTAAAGAAAGTGTGTAACAAAGAGTAAAGGCTATGGGAGAGTCATGCACTATTTTCACAATGATTTCCATATTCATCAAGTGCTTCCTTGTATGTTCTTTATTATTTTTCATCAGTTCATGTAATCTCCTATTAATTATATTGTGTCCTTGATGGTTAGAATAAGCTTACAAAAATATCTGTTGATTATACTAATGTCTTAGAATGCAAATGTATGTAGTCATATGTTTCAGGTTTGGCAGCTGAAAATGCACTATAATATATTTAATAATTTATCCATTCCTTACTTTGATTTTTTTTGGTTGAGTGCTTGCTGAAAGTCTGACAAAAGCATCAACTCAAAGCCACTGTCTCCTTACCTAGATATAAATTAGCTTTATATGAGAAGACAGAGTTAGGATAGAAGAACCAAAGAGGCATTCAGTAAAAGGAATAAGCAATTCAAAGACTCAGTGTCTATGTCTAAAGCTATTATATTGATGAAAAATTTATATTTATTTGTATAATCATCACAGTAAGAGATACATGAGTTAAACTCAATTTATGTTAAAAATCATTACCTTTGAATTACTGTATGAGAAGATACTGGACTGATAATGTGATCTTTGAGATATATATATATATATTTGCTGAGTCATCGTATTGGAGCTTCTGTCTTCATTCTTCAGGCTAGTCGTCAGTGTTTGCTACATTTACTTTCAGTGACAACCCTACAATTTCTTAGCAAATAGATGATCCAAAGGAAAGAGAGATCCATTACATTCTCATTCAGAATCCAAAAGCTGAAAGTACAGATGAACTTACATCACAGGGTCTTTATTTTAATTACATAGTACATGGGTTTCTACACAATATCCCATTTGACTAAACCAGGGAAAGCCAAGAAGAATGTGACTAACACAGCTGTCTACATTGGCCAGCAACTACACACAGTGTCCCAGCCCAGGGATCATTTGGAAGGGATCTGAAAATGTATCATTTCTGTATGTTAGTGTTCCATTTATGTGTGCACCTGCACTTTTCTTCCTGGAGTATTTTAAGAGGAATTCCCAGACTCTCCTAGACTATTATAACTGGGGAAGGAATGGCAGTATTGTACAGAAGGCATGGACTTAACATGTTCCTGTCCCTCAGCTATAAGGATGGCCAGCTATTCTTAAGAGAATCTGCCTTGGGACAGAAACACAAACAAATATGTAGCACTCTACATTTAATTGAGTGCTTCTAGAAAGAAGCTAGCTAGCTGGTAAGTAGAAGATCTGTGCAAGTCCAAGAAACTTCAAGGGCTCTCCAAATTCATCAACAACATTGCTCATTTTATTTTTTGTTTTTTATATAAACCTACAGAAAATGCTACATGAATGCGTATGTAACTAATAGATTAAAATGATTGTTCCTAAATTACATTCTACTTCTAGGGAAGAGTAAATATATACTGTCCTTTTAAATAGGTATACTGAATTTAAAAATAAGGAACATATGAAAAGGAGATAATGTAAAATTTGGATTGTTTCATGGAGACACTATAAAGAGTACAGATTGAAAATACATTATCTATTAATTATAGAAATATAAACAATTAAAGTAACACAATCATATTGAAAACAAAACAATATAGTTCCTATTTCTCTGTTATTAATTCACTTCATTAAAATGTATAAGCTATCATTTATCTATTTCTTATTAATGAGACATGTAGGAAACACTGAGGTACAAATAAGTGTAAACAAGATGGTCTCTGACCTCTGGCTAGTGTGTGCAGTGTAGGAATCCAAGCAGTAAACTAGCAGTTATGTGCAGTGTGAAAGTAGGAGTGTATCTGTGTAAGAATATTGATAAAACAAGTAGAGTGATTTATTGAGCACCAAGCAATATAGATCTGTACCTCCTACTCGTCTGTTTGTACCTCTTTTGTTTTGGGTACATTTTAGTTAAAAACAAAACAAAATAAGTAAGAAAAAAAGAACACCCAAAATCTACTTTTAATTGAGCAAAGTAACTAAAAACAATACACGTTTATAGAAAAAGTAAATATAACTAATTCTCAAAATGGATGCATTAAATAGCAGTATGGTGAATCACTGGAAAGCCTAGGACCACAGCAGGTCTGAGAGTGAAGCAGAATAAGAAGCCCTGGAAGACAGGTGGTGATGGTGAATGCCTTTAATCCCAGTAATTGGAAGGCAGAGGCAAGCAGGTCTCTGGATTCAAGGCCTGAAAGGTCTACAGAATGAGTTTCCTTATATTGAAGGCTACACAGAGAAAAAAACAAAACAAAACAAAAATAAGTCCTGGAGGGTTCAGAAGAAACATTGGCTAGTTATTAAAAAGGTCACTCTGGCTATCAGTAATCACACAAAAGCAGAGAGGCTGGAAACAATCTATTCCCATACTCCATGAATTTACTGAGGCAGTTTAGTTACTAGGGACAGTATTTTAAGACCCTGACCCTTGGTCAGTGGTACTTACTTCAAGACACACCCGAGTGAGACAACAAGATGCAGACTGATGCAAAAGCAAGAAGTTTATTTTTCAGGCGACCTTCAGTTTGTCCCTCAAAGCAAGCAACTAGAAGGTAACCCCGAATGACTATTACAAGCAGTTTTTATACTTTTTAGGGGCACAGGTTACATCAACAAGGTTACAGTTCAAACTTATTGGCTAAGCATATTGACCTTTAAATCTATTGGTTAGCAAGCATGACACACATTTGAACACTATCTGGGACTTTCCAGAGGGTCAGGTGACTATCAGTCAGGACATTCTGCAGTTTTTCTGAGAATTTTTACTCACGAATGTTCCTGTGGGTGCATAATGGAATATGGCCTAACCTTGATGCCAGGCAGGAGGGAGAAGCTATAAGGAGGGTGTGGAATTTATAAAAGCCCTTAGGGTTCCTCAGTATGACTGGTGGTGAAATTTGTGATGTCAGTATTATGTTAAAGTAAAAAAAAAAATAGAAGCTAGTGATGGATTAAATCACAAACAGACAAGGTAGAAGTCTTCTTTTGACAGATTGTAACTGAGTTGAGGGAATAATAAGAAATAACTAGAAATGAAGTAAAGAGGAACACAGTACATAGCCCAGCCATATTATATTTCCAGGATACTGTCTAGGACAATAAAAGGAAAATTCTCTTATTTATTTTGGCTAACTAATTGAAGACATTAAAATTAGGGTGTATGTAATATAATTATGAAATGATATTAGTTGGAAATTTTGTATAACCTCAAGCTGTACTACAGAGCACTAGTGATAAAAACCGCATGGTATTGGTACAGAGACAGGCAGGATGATCAATGGAATAGAATTGAAGATCCAGAAATGAACCCACACACTTATGGTCACTTGATCTTTGACAAAAGAGCTAAAACTGTCCAGTAGAAAAAGGACAGCATTTTTAACAAATGGTGCTGGTTCAACTGGAGATCAGCATGTAGAAGAATGCAAATTGATTCATACTTATCTCCTTGTACAACGCTCAAGTCCAAGTGGATCAAGGTTCTCCACATAAAACCAGCTACACTAAAACTAATAGAAGAGAAGGTGGGGAAGAACCTAGAGTACTTGGGCACAGGGGAAAAGTTCCTGAGCAGAACTCTAATGGCTTATGCTCTAAGATTAAGAATTGACAAATGGGACCTCATAAAATTGCCAAGTTTCTGTAAGGCAAAAAATACTGTCAATAGAAAAAAATGGCAACCCACAGATTGGGAAAAGATCTTTACCAATCCCACATCTGCCACAGGGCTAATATCCAATATATACAAAGAACCCAAAACATTAGACTCCAGACAACCAAACAACCCTATTAAAAAATGGGGTACAGAGCTAAACAAAGAATTCTCAACTGAGGAAACTGGAATGGCCGAGAACTCCCAAAAAAATGTTCAGCATCCT
Organism: Arvicanthis niloticus; assembly: GCF_011762505.2. NCBI lineage: Eukaryota > Metazoa > Chordata > Mammalia > Rodentia > Muridae > Arvicanthis > Arvicanthis niloticus. The sequence goes on along the minus strand of NC_047671.1, from coordinate 68,439,692 downwards.
TAGTCATCAGGGAAATGCAAATCAAAACAACCCTGAGATTCTACCTTACAACAGTCAGAATGGCTAAGATCAAAAACTTAGGTGATAGTAGATGCTGGCGAGTATGTGGAGAAAGAGGAACACTCCTCCATTGTTAGTGGAATTGCAAGCTGGTACAACCACTCTGGAAATCAGCCTGGCGGTTCCTCAGAAAATTGGACATAGTACTACCTGAGGACCCAGCTATACCACTCCTAGGCATATACCCAGAAGATGCTCCAAGATATCCTCTATGTTCATAGCAGCCTTATTTATAACAGTCAGAAGCTGGACAGAACCCAGATGTCCTTTAACAGAGGAATGGATAAAAAAAAAAAATGTGGTACATTTATATTACTCAGCTATTAAAAACAATGAATTTGAGAAATTCTTAGGTAAATGGATGGAACTAGAAAATATCATCTTGAGTGAGGTAACCCAATCACAAAAGAACACATATGGTATTCATTGATAGTTGGATATTAGCCCAAAAGCTTGAAATACCAAAGATTCAACTCACGAACCACATGAAGCTCATAAAGAAGGAAAACCAAGTGTGGGTGCTTTAGTCCTTCTTAGAAGGAGTAACAAAATACTCAAGGGAGCAAGAATGGAGAAAAAGTGTGGGACAGAAATTGAAGGAAGGGCCGTCTGGAGACCATTCCACCTGGGTATCCATCCCATGTGCAGTCACCAAAAGTAGACACTGATGTGGATGTCAGGAAGTGCATGCTGACAGTAGCCTGATATAGCTGTCTCCTTAGAGGTCTGCCACAGTTTGACATATTCAGAGGCAGATGCTCACAGCTAACCATTGAACTGATCAAGGGTTTTCCAGTGGAGGAGTTAGAGAGAAGGAGCTGAAGGAGCTGAAAGGGTTTATGGTCCCATGAGAAGAGCAACAATATTAACTAACCAGAGCTCCCAGAATCTAAACCACCAGCATGGGAGCACATAGGGAGAGACCCATGGCTCCAGCTGTATATGTAGGGGATAATGGCCTTGTCGGGCATAGGTGGGAGAGGAGATCCTTGGTCCCATAAAGGCTGGATAATACAATACCCGTGTGTGGGGGTATTGGAAGGTAGGGAGGTGGAAGTGGGTGGGTGGGGGCACATCCTCATAGAAGCAGGAAGAGGGGGATGAGATAGAGGCTTCCTGGGTGGGGCGAAAATGGGGTAAAGGAATAACTTCTGAAATGTAAATAAAATATCCAATAAAAAAAGAAAAAGAAAAACAAATTGAAGTGCAGAAGGTACCATATTAATTCTAAGTTTTAAAATTTATGTTATATAAAATTTAGGCTAGATGTATGGATTCTGATAGACACTTAATGAAGTGAAAACATGATTTCTTCGGAAAGTCAGTTGTGTCAGATGATGTTTAGCTGGGGCAGACAGACACATACAAGAGTGTTTTCCTCAAGTGGACACAGGTGAAAGGCTATTTTTGCTGAAGGCAGACATGTGAAGGACATTGGAGCAGACACAGGTAAAAGGATGTATTGCTAAGGCAAACATGTGAAAGAATGCGTGATAAAGTATTCTTCGCTAATGACACTCATACATTGATTCATCTTACATTACATTTCTGAGCTCCACTTATGGAGACACCATAGAGAGAAACTCACCAAAGAACTTCTCCTGAGGTCCCTGTGGCTTCTTGCTGCTTCCTTAGACTAAGGCCAATTGGCAGAGTGATGTTAGATGTGGCATTTCACTAAGACAGACTCACATGGAGGCAAGCCCTGTGAAAGAACAAGTGCTATTTGGAGGGAGTATAAATAGGACTCAACAGACAGTGATAGAAGGCTTGCATAGCTAGCTTTGCAAGGCTTTTCCATTGGTTGGTCTCCCATCTTTGTCTTCACTGATCTTCACTTTCTTGAAAGGGAGATAACAGAGAACTCCTGGCATTCCTCCTGGTCCTGGTCACTTCTGCTGACTCATGCAAATTTAGATGAGACCTGGTTGATCCTGCTAGGTAGTACCACAGTTGCTGATTCATATTTGCTATTCTGACACTACTGAACTGGACTGCTGGTATATTTGTGAAGTGTTGGGAAGTAGATTGAACTGCCACTGCTGTGAACTGTGAACTGAACTGCTGATTTCCTGACAATGAAGATTGGCTTTGTTCCAAAGAGCAATTTCTAAACAGATTCACTTCCCCGTAATCTAATAACCTTTCTTTTCTACTACCTCTGATAGGTGGTGGGCTTGAAGGGAAGTTGTATCATTTAAGTATCATTTAAGAACATATATTAAAAGTAGGTTTTGAAAAAAATCAGGCCTACAGTTATATTAATTTGCTTCTACAAAATGTCTTTTATTCTGGTAGCTACGGCCAGTAAGTAGTACACAGTCTATCACCCAGAGTCACATCACTATACCTGATGAAGAGCAAGGTTGAAAACAGACAGTATTATGTCTGTAGTGGACATTTCTGAACCTTCTACTAAATTAATTAGGAAACTTCAGCCTGCTTATAAAAATTCAAAGAATGCATTTAACATACGTATGAACTATGATAAATCTGGTCTCTTACTAAATCAATCTATGCAAATATGTATGACATTGGTAAATATCCATGGTATCCTCAAACATTTTCTCTTGCAGCTAAATATTTACATTTTTAATAGTTTTACATTTATTCCACTAATTGAATAATTATTCACCCAATTTCTGCTTCTTACTTGTAGTATTTACTTAAAAGAAATCCTAACAGTGGTGGGGCCTCTCTGCTGGGTCTGACATGCTCCACATCTGCACACTTTCTCTTCTGCTTCGTGCCAATTTCTACCATGTGTATTTTCATTTTTTAAATAGCGTCTGTAAGTACTCTGTTTTAGAATTATTAACAGAATTTTGCAAAAATAGTTTATTTAACAGCCCAAGCTGCGATGACAAGGCACATCAAAGGCTTTGCATTACATTGTTTTTAAAAACTAAGAACAGTCTAGCGTGGATTAATTTTCAAAATAGGAAATCAGAAATATCAGGACTGGATGCACAGAACCACGTCAGTGAAACACCCCTAGCATGAAACTGATGGAGTAAAGGGAACCCTGTCAGGAGCACATCTGGCTGCAGGCACTTATTCCAGTGTGATGTATCATGTGTTCAGGCTTAAAAACAGTGGTAAACCACAAAGATCACAGTTTCCAAAGGTCCTGAAATGCAGATATCATTTGAAGGATAAAAATGAGTTTAATTTTTTCCTTTTATGGAGTTCACAGAAGTGACGTATGTGATGAATTAACATAGATATTTTGGGGGGAAATGTTATTTAGTCATTTTAATTATTTATGAAACAAAACAAGTCTTGCTATACTGATTAAAATTACATAAAAGAACCACTGTTTCTCTAAGTATAATATTTTTTACTTGTCTGGCATTGATTAAATGTGTGTGTGTGTGTGTGTGTGTGTGTGTGTGTGTGTGTGTGGTGATTGAACTGCCTACAGTAAAGTCATTTTTTTATTAAGTTAATGCCTACTATAAATAGTCTTAAAAATTTTATGATTGAGGGTACTTTCTACAGTAATTTGTAAAGATTATATTGGATATTTTATAAGCTATGTTAAAAACGATGTTAAATTAGATAGTATGATATATGTATAAATAAGTAGAATTTGTATGAGAGATGAGAGACAAATGTCAAATAGATGTACTTCACAGAGTTTTTAGGACCAAAAAAAAGCAAACTCCCTAATTTGTTGATTTATTTGTGCTTACATCATGACTCCACACTTCACTTATTAGAAATTCTGCTCTCTCACATAGTAATCTTTTATTACTATTTTCTGTTTGTTTTAGACTCCAGACAATTAAATAACCCTAGAAAAAATGGGGTACAGAGCTCAACAAAGAATTTTTATCTGAGGAATATTGACTGGCCAAGAAGCACCTGAAGAAATGTTCAACATCTTTAGTATCAGGGAAATGCAAATCAAAACAACCCTGAGATTCCACCTCTCACCAGTCAGAATGGCTAAGATAAAAAAACACAGATAACAGCAGATGCTGGCAAGGATGTGGAGAAAAAGGAACACTCTTCCATTGTGTGTAGGATTGTAAGCTGGTACTCTCTAGAAATCAGTCTGGCGGTTCCTCAGAATATTGGGCAAAGTATTACTTGAGGACCCAGCTATACCACTCCTGGGCATATACCCAGAAGATGCTCCAATATATAACAAGGGCACATGCTCCACTATGTTTATAGCAGCCTTATTTATAATAGCCAGAAGCTGGAAAGAACCCAGATGTCCTTCAACAGATACAGAATGGATACAGAAAATGTGATACATTTACACAATGGAGTATTACTCAGCTATTAAAAACAATGACTTCATGAAATTCTTAGGCAAATGAATGGAACTAGAAAATACCATCCTGAGTAAGGTAACCCAATCACAAAAGAACACACATGGTATGCACTCACTGATAAGTGAATATTAGCCCAAAAGCTTATAATACCCAAGATATAACTCACAGACCACATGAGGCCCAATAAGAAGAAAGACCAAAGTGTGGTCACTTCTGGCCTTCTTAGAAGGAGTAACAAAAGGCATTCTTGGCAGAAAAACCTAACATAGGTTCAGTCTTGTTTATGAATTAAAAAAGGAGGAGAGGCAGGGAGCTTTTGGAGCTGCTTGACAAGAATCTGACAGGGCCAAGGACAAGGAAATTGACTGTTTGGCAGGAATATGATATTGGCCAAGGACTAGGAAGTGAGCTTCACACAGGAATCTGACATTAGGCTAGTACAAAGAAGTAATTTCAGGCAGGAATCTAAATCTTAGGCTAGAACAAGACAGGAAAATGACTTTGGGCTAGGACAGGGAAGTTGGCTCAGATATTTTGGTCATCCAGATAAGTCCTTAGATCACACCTGTGATCATGGGACTTTGTTTATTACCTTGCTTTTTCTTTGACTATTTGTGTTTATTGTCTTGCTTGTTCCTTTACTATTTGCATCTATTGTATTGTTAGTTCCTCAACCTAGAACTGATCTTAATACTTGCATGTAATTAAAATGATATAAAAGCAAAAAGTAGAGGGAGGATGGGATAGGGAGTTTCTAGTAAGAGGAAATGGGGAAAGAGGATGACATCTGAAATGTAAATAAAATATCTAATATAAAAAATATACATACATTTTCAAAAGAAAAAAAGGTAATTTTAGAAGGGATCACAGGCTACAAGAAGATGCAAGAAATTTTTACTGCAATTGTCACCTGGATTAGTCACCAGAGTTGCCTACCACACCCAAATCTCTGTCATAATGCTAAAATAATATTCAAAATAAGTGCAAAGGAAATTTACACTTTATGGTTTTTTTAATCACCTGAAGTTAGTTTATTTGTCACCAGTGATATCTCCAGTTCTCCCTACTTTCTTGTCATTCCTTTAACCACAGAGATACCAATGATAGCTCCCTTTTTAGAGAAGGTGCTTTTAATCTTCTTATGTTCACACAATCCTCCAGTTTTATGTATTTTTAAAGAATCACATACAAGAATTTGCCAAAGAAGAAACAGAAAGTGTTGTTGCTTTAAACTGAATGTCTCCCCCAAATTCACTTGTTGAAACTTAGTCCTCAGTGCAAGGTGTTATGAGATAGATTTTAAGATGTGATCAGGTCATAAGAATTAAGTGAGGTGTCACTATGGAAGAGGTTGCATAGATTAATCATGTTGGCACATGCCTATTACCAAAGGACTGATGAGACTGAGGCAGGGGAAAGGTAAGGTTGAAATAACAGTTGCTACTTTATTAACCACATAAAAGTAGAAAAGCTGGGGATCCATGCTCACACTCCAGGACTTTATGGGGATAGCTCAGATACTGGGAACCATGAGACTGGTGGTGAAAACTTTAATAAAATTGTAACATCAATTTTATTTAAAGTATAGAAGTAAAGTCTAGTGATGGAGTGGATAAAAAACAGACAAGGTAGAAGTACTCCTTTTACAGGTGGTAACTAAGTCGAGGGAATGCTAAAAATTAACTAGAAATAAAGTAAGAAGGGACACAGTACACAGTCCAACCACATTATGTTTTTAGGGTAGCATCTAAGATGATAAAAGGAAGATTCTCTTATTTATTTAGCTAACTAATTATAGACATTAAAATTAGGGTAGACCTAGTATAGCTTTAAAATGCTTAAATGATTACAATCTCTAAAGGCCCTGAAATTCATAAGAATTCAGTTAAGTATCATTATGGAAGATATTGCATAGGTTAAATGTTGGTACATGCTTATAACCAAAGTGCTGATGCGGCTGAGTCAGGAGAATGGCAAGGTTAAGAGTAACCACAATTTTTTCTCCTATCCTTGTTATGCATATGTTCATGATATTCTAGAAGCATAATCAGCCCGTTTTCTGATATGAAGACACGGCAAGAGCATAACATTCAAGGAACCAGTAAATGAGCCTTGACCAAAATCAGACTCTCTTCTGCTAGCAATGTAATGTAGGACTTTGCTCTCCTTCCAGGGATCATATAAAACAATTTTTTATAAGTTTTCTTTTATGGTGGCCAAAGCTAAATAGGACAATTATTCTGACTTTCGTGGTGAGAAAAAAATGAAACATTAGAGGTGTCGAGCCTGTACACTAAAGGTCTTTCCAGTCATCTTTGTATGTAAGAGGTAACTTACCACAATGCTAGCTATATCTGTCATTACTACCACATTGCTGCCTGGTCAATTGTATCACAGACTGCACACTTTTAATACATGTTTCTCTATCAAAGTTCTCAATGCAAAGACTGTGTGTGTGTGTGTGTTTCTGTGTATGTGTGCTATATTTTTTCTGTCTACTTGCAGCATGCTTGAGAAGTCCTCCAAATAGAGTTTGCTAATGGCTTTTATAAAGGACTGTCAGTTTTTGCATTTCTTGCACATCATTGAGTTTTAAAGTGGACTGGAAGCTGACTACATAACATGGTCTCAAAACTATCAATTGGACACCTGCCTCCACAGCATTTCAAAAGTCTCACAGTGGCCCTAGGTGCATTTGAGGAAATCATCCTTTCTCAGCAGGAACATGTACAAATCTAAATGCAGTGTTGGCCTTGGTTAGAAGAAAGGCCCAAAACATCAAGAGTGGCTGAATGTGTGGATCCAAAATCCTGCCTTTGAACCTGTTTTAACAACTCCCACTCAACACTGTGAGAAGTCAGAAGTACTCCATCAAGGGCCAGTCTTTGGTGCTGGAGTTTTTATGTTCTGCATAATACTGGTGACCTTCATTCAAGAGTGAGGTCAGCTAAGAGCAAGCCTTTAGATGGAAGATAACTCACCGGTAATAGCAAATTCAGGGTGGAAGTGTTAGAGCTATTAGCAAATAGACACAGTTTAGGTACAAGCTGTTGTACTAAAGAAAATCATGACCTTGAAAGAGTGGAGTTAAAGTTAACCTTCGTATTCAAATTGCAGTTCACCAACTTTTTTTGCACTAAGTCCTATCCTATATGGATAGAATATTACTTTTTTTAAAGGTCTTATATCCCTTAAAATGTAGTGCTGACAGATCACTCAGTTCTCCTTTCACTGACTGATTTTTTTTTTTTTTTTACATGCACTGTGCAGAAGAGCAGGAGATTTCAGGTGGAAATAGAATAGGCAGTTGAATGTCACCTGATATAATAAGACTCTCAGGACCTACCTTTTACATACCAATTTTATTGTCTGCTATTTGCTGCTTGATTCCCTGTTTTGAAGGAATCATTGCAAATTGATGCATGGATATTTGGTTAATAATTGATATTTACAATCAGCTCATTCCATGTTCTGTTTTCCCTAAAAAGAAAAATGGGTGGTGTGTTCTGCTTTATGAACAAAAAAGGTGGATGGAGAAGGATAACTTGAAAAAACCAAGCTATCACAGTAGTCAAGAAAAGAGAGAACATATGAAAGCCTCGTCATGGTGAAAATATAAAACAAACTGATAGCAAACTAGAAGTTACAAATGAGTATTATGCCTTAGATGTCTGCACAAAAGCAGTAGGTACCCCTAGAGAACAATTATGTAAGAAGAACCCTGCTGATATTGTAGAAAAAGGAATGGCTATTGAAAAAATGACTTCTTATATACCCAGTGGCATTCCAGTCTGACATGTAACAGCAATATCATTGAACATACATGTTATACTGCTGTAATTTGGATGTACCTTTCTCATAAATATTCTGTGTCTGCAGTGTCATGGGCTTATTATAGAGAGAATATCTTGTGTATTATATGGCTGCATCACCTATCAAGCAAAAGGCCAAGGTCCTATGGTTTTCACAGAAAATGAGAGATGAAACATCTGGGAGAAGAAAGAATTCTGGGATAGAGGCAAGCAGAAGATCTGCCCAAGAGAATGTGACAAGACAGAGGCATGTTACCTGAACACAAGTAACAGACATGTGGCAGAATGAAGGTTAGAATATATGGATTATCTTTAGTGATGATCTAGTCAGAATTAGAGTCTAGCTAATGTGGTCCAGGTATATGTAAACATATTTTGAGTTTTAGTCTTATTTCTGGGAGCATGGGGGTTGGGAAGCAGAACCAGGTGTAAAGTTTACAGTTTATATTCTGAATCTTTTGTCCCTAGCTAAAAGCATTACTCTGGGAAGCAGTAGATCTTTTAGGAGCCAGAATTACACTGGAGGAAGTAGGTCATTGGTGCCATCCTTTGAGGGCATATTATCTCTGGATCCATCTAGTTACTAAGTCCAGTCACTATGTGAGAAGCTCTCCCATCTAGCACATCACTGGCCATTACCCACCATGATGGGTTTAAGTCCCCTGAAACCATGAGTCAGAATAACCCTTTCTGCTTTGATTGTTTCCAGCATTTAGTGACAGTTATCAGAAAAGCAATAGACAGTTTTGAAAAAGAGGACAAGGTCAATCTTAAGTTTGTCCCTGTATTTCACAAACCATATCCAATGAGACTTTCAATTTATGAAAAATGGTTTTATTACTTTCTTATATAAACAAGAAGTTGCTTTTTTCCTTTCACTGGGAAAAACAAAGGTAAGCAAATAAAGCAAGCAACACATAAAAGATTGAATTGTTAAGATTTTAAAATATATGAAAGACATAAGCTCTTTAGCCTCCTGCACCCTCAGAGAATATAATTTCCCCAAGGCCTTTAAAATTAACACATGCTTCAACACCTTCTATTTTAGTAGTTAGCATAAATTTTCTCTTCACAATTAATATACAATATTCTTGGTTAATTGTTGGGAGCCAACTTTTAGCAGAAAGCGGCTATCAGCTTTGCAGCCATCTTGAGCCATATACCCTGACATGAGACTTGTATTACAATAGCCTACAACAGCTGAGCACACTTGGATAATCTTGGTTTAGATACCTTGGGTGTGTGAGATTAAAGGTGTATGAGATTAAAGGTGTGTGACTTAAGAGTGTGACTATTAAAGGTGTGTGAGATTAAAGGTGTGTGAGATTAAAGGTGTATGACTTAAGAGTGTGACTTAGAGATCAGATTTAGAGACAAGACCTAAGGGCTTGATTAAAGGCTTGACCTGAAGTCGTGGCTTAGAAGTGAGACATATAAAAGTAGAGAGGCAGACAGAAGAGAGAGGAGAGAAACAGACACTTTAGAGAGTACAACTTATAGAACAATTTGGAGTAACAGAGATTCAGACACTAGGAGTAGGAGTAGACATTAGACACTCGGAAGAGAACAGGATTGAGTACAAACTAGGAACTAGGAGGAGTACAACTAGGAACTAGGAACTCAAGACTTGGGATTTGGACTAGGAAGAGAGACTGAAGAATAAACAGGATTGAAACACACTCTGTCTGGTCTCCATTCTTCGAGTTCATCCTCACTCTCTCTCTTGCTAAACCCCGACCCGTGGACCGGAGCGGCAGCTTGGGCTGGGATACAGTGGCTGCCAAGCATGGAGTGGAGAGGGTCTCAACATTTTAGGCTGCCCAAAGTGGGCCAGCCTAGGCCTCAACATTTTTGGCACCCAAACATGGGCTAGTGCGGTTCCCAACAGTTAATTTTACATGTATTTTATCTTCAAAACACCCCTTTTACATAGACGGGGCTGGCTTGTTTTCTGTTCATTTTATAGGTAAGGATGATGGAATGTTTTTATAGCTGATAAACAACAAAATTGCAATATAAACCCAGATCTTCTAAAAGTAAGGATTGTTCCTAGCTATCCCACATCATCTAAGACAAATGTGGTAACAATCTAAAGGCAAGTAGCTTCCACCACAAGAAGAGTTAATATTTCAAGCTTCCCTTCCATCTCTAAGAGGTAGTCAGGAGCTAGGAAGGCTTCATTTATCTTATCTCTGACAAGGAATAAGAGGTAGTCTGGGATTCCCTTGAGCTTAATATGTCTGTTATACACAGACAGGGCTTCCTGTAATTAAAGCCTATATTACATTTGGATGGAAGTGGTGAACTCCCTTCTGAAGCATACAGCCATATGCAAGCTTTGATTTAATAAAATAGAAATCAGACATCAATTGGAGGTAAGATTTGCTAGGATTAAGGTGTCAAATAAAGCTGTGTTCGGGGCAGAGTTGACAAAATCTTTCTCTCTGAGTGGGCACAAACCAAAGAAACAGCTGCAGTGATACAAAGGACTTTATTTTAGAAGTGGGTGCAAAAGAGAAAGATCTGTTGGTGGGAGCTGGGCATATACAGGACCAATCAAAAGACTTGGTGAGCAGATGCTTTTTAAAGCTCTAACAGGCTCAGTCTTCAGTACCAGCAATTTGAGACAAAGTAGGGGGTCAGAGCGCTAATGTTATTTTCTGTCCTTTATCTGCCAAGCTCCTGGCTAGCCACTGATAGAGTACATCACGAACATACTGGGAAGGCCCTGTGGTGAAAACACATCAGTCAGCCTTAAACTGGAAGCTTGCTTTTAGCTTTAAGTCATTTTTCTGTTTCTCTCCTGCCTCTGTCTTTTCCTAACCACATTAGGAAACACATAATGCTTATGACCTCTCTCCCTTAAGACTAGCTTTTTGCTTTGGGGTGCTAGGTGAATATATTACTTCTTCCAAATGTTCAGGTCTATGTATGTTTATGTGGTGTGAGCTCCATCTCTTCGCCAGAGATTTTCTGTGTAACTGGAGAAGATATTGACTTATGCTGGGATCCTTAAAACAGATCTAGAAATGAGTTCAAAAGATACAGTAGGAAGTCCTAAAATTCACTGTCATGGAGAAGTTGCAGTAGGTGAAAGATGAGGAAGGAGCTGGGTGCTACAGTGGTAATATATCTTCCTTATGTCTTCCTCTGCCATGAAAACCCCTCAAGAAATGAAGCTATCTATGAACTAGAAAACATATAACTCTATGGTTAGGGTTAAGTAAACACAACCAAGTTGATTTCTAGTCTCCAGAATTATAAAATTTCACTTTCTATAGATTTTTTGGTATGCTTTGTCTAGTATTTTATTGCAGTATCTCAAATTGGCTAAGAAAGCCAAGATGGTTCAATCCCAAGCATCCTTCTGCTAATGTCTCTATCATGAAATTCCTTCCTATAGGCATGTCAGAGAGGTTTTCTTCGTACATCTTACCAGTGGTCATTACTAAGGAAATATCAGCCTCTACAAATGAAAACTGGGGAGTTCATTGAGTAAGGTCCAACCAAAGTACTTCAAAGTTAGAAGAGGTGATCACAGAAGCAACCTAACAAAATCAAGAGGATCCAGCTACCCAGCATGCCTCAAAAGTAATCTCCATTGATATTAAGTAAATGCTTACTGCCATGGGTTCCAGTTTTCTAAATCTATCTGAAAACCATTAATTCTCAAAGGAAATAGGTAGACCTATATATAGATTCTGTTTCTTCCTCAGATTCTGTATAGGAAAATAGAAATCATTATTCCTTTTTGTGGTACTAGACATTGAGTCAGGGCTCTTATGTGCTAATCAAGCTCTCTACCATTCATCTACACTTCCAGCTATTCAAAAGTATGTTTGTTTGTTTGTTTATTGTTTTGTTATAAATACCAATTGTTTGATTTTTACCAATGAAGACTCAGGAGCCAGAGGCTGAGGTAAAAGTCCAGTAGCTCAGATAGCCAGAGAAAGCACCCATCTGACCTTCCTTCTCAGCTGAAGTCTCACACAGCAAGTGTCTTTCTCACTCCATCTTCAAAAACTTCCTTGAAACGGAATGTTCCTTCATTCTACTTCCTGTTCATCTCTTTAGCCATCCTCCAGACTCTCAGTCTCTGTTTTTCCTTAATAATGCTATGTTCACTTCCTGTCAACTGTATGCTCTGCCTCTAAACCTATGGTTGGCTTATTTATCCTGTGTGCAATATTCACACAGAAAGCTCTTGAAATAAAGGTGAATGCTAAGGCGGAGCCATGCCAGAACTAAAACCAGCTTTTTGCAGTACATAGCAAAATCTCAGTGTTCACAATGCCATCAAATATCCTGCAACATCAGCTGTCTTTTTACTTTCTAAGATGTTTGAGATAAGGTGTGAGTATGTGACCCATGCAAGCCTTGAACTTTTGACCCTATGGTTTCATCCTCTTGAATAGTTAAAGTTAAAAGTTTGTGCCACTGTATCTGGCTCTTTAAAACATTTTTAAAATTGATTATGAGAAAAGTTTCACTGAAATATTTTGGTATAGAAGTTTTCAGGGGTTTGTAAACAGACAGCATAGGTCTTCAAAACCACATGGAAAAGAGAGCAAAGCCACTATCATGATAGGAATAGTGTGGTTGCATTTGCTTGTATAGTACAAAAATACTAGCTTTTCAGAGAAATTAATTGGAGTCTTATTTAGACTTTTTCTAATGGTTTTCTAAGTTATATTTATTTATTCAGTTTGTGTGCAACTTTATTTATGTTTATGTGTGTGCATGTGTATCTATGTGCGTGTGGTGTGTGTATCTGTGTATATAAGTATATGTGTGAGTATGTGTGTATAACTGATTGTATGGGAATCTGTGGTTTATGTATATATCTGTGTGCATATGTGTCTATATACATGTAAGTGTATATCTGTGTGCGTGTCGTATGTGCAAGTGTGTGTGTGTGTGTGTGTGTGTGTGTGTGTGTGTGCCAGAGCACACATGTGGAGATCAGAGGATAGCTTTAGGAAGTCTTTTTTGTTACTCTCCTTCTGCTATGTGTGTCCTGGCAATCCAAATATAGTTGTGATGCTTTGTTTTTACCTGCTAAGTCACCTTGCCACATCTAACTCTACTTCTAAATAGAATACTTCAAAATACCCTTTTAAAAAAAAATGGGTATTTACCTTTAAAAAGGGTGTTTACCTAACCTTCTACTGAGACAGGCTGATTCCATGACAGGATTTAAATTGGCAATTCAAGAGACTCGGCCTAAGAAACTAGGCAAGTAAAAATCCCAGGCTTCAGTCAGCTGGTCTGAAATTTCCCTGCCTTCAGAAGTTGCTTTGCCACCTGGCAATGTGTCAGCAATAGTTCCTATCCACTGATAATGGTTCTGGAATGTCCCTAGAGATTGAACAAGATAAAGGACACCTACCCAGAAATTCTCTTAATGTGCTTTAAATCAAGCCTAGGAGCTCACTTGGTTGTCTTCATCTTGTAATGAGATATACTCCCACCCCACACATGCAGGACTTCTGCAGAATAAAATGCTCTTTGGTTTTGCATACTATTTGAGTCTGGGGCATCATTCTTCAGCGAACAATGGACCATTGCACTACCACAGGCAAAATATCTTTTAAAATTCACCTCTGAAAATGGTGATGCATTCCTTTAATTTCTGTCTCTAGAAGCAGAGACAGACAGATTTCTGGGAATCTAAGACCAGCCTAGTCAAGAAAGTGAATGCTAGCCTACATAGTAAGAACCTGTCCGCAAAAGAAAAACAACAAAAATAAGTAAAATCTATAGTGTCCATGTTAATTTCATCTCTTTTAGCAGCAATTACAAGTTGCTTTATTCCCTTTACACTGGCTCTTTCAGAATGGATCTTCTCTCCTCTACTTTCTTCTGTGATCATCTTTGCCAGCTCTAGGTTGGAGAGTGTATTACTAAAGCAGTGGAATGCAATGACAGCTCTCAGTATCTTCAGTGAGCATCTTTCCCTGTTCTAACTCAGCTACGCTCCGTAGCACACATCCATTCATCTTCAATGCATGGTTGCAAACAGGACAATAATCAATTGCTAAAAAGTGAGCAAAAAAGAAAGTCTGCCAAGCACATATTTAAGAGAGGTATATTTTTACATATTATCTACTCAGATGAGACCCGACCTTTACCAATCAGCTCTAGAGTTAGAAGGACTACATTTCATGGTTAGGAAAGTTGTTGAATTGTTCGTATACACACAGATTGTGACAGACTTGGGATTTACCTACAGAACTATTAAGAATGAACTTAGAATATGAAGGAATGTTTCTAAGTAATTAACATTGATATTAGCAAATGAATAATAATTGTATGGACAGGATTTTCAAATTTTTCTATAAAGGCTAAATTATGTATTTTGATATCTAGGACTATTAAAAGGTAGAAACTTGATGAAACTGTTGCTGAGGAAGTAGCCAAGGAAGTCTTGAAACTGCTGCTGACTTATTGTCCTTGCCTCAGGCCAGGTGGTGTGGCAGCTTCTGAGGCCTGGACTTCTTTGGAATTTCCAAGTTCTTGGAAAGAGAGATTTAGGCCTAGTCTCCTTAACTGCCAATATGAAGCCTGTCATGGAGTAAGCCTTGCTCTCTCAGAATGATGCCTATGTTTTTCCCCTTGTGATGTTTTCATATAATATCCTAATGAAATACATTTTAGGAGGATGTATACATTGCTTGTTGTCTAAGTTTTAAGCTCTCAGATTCTCCATTTGGCTTTGGCATCTTCTCAGAATATCAGAAAGGAAGGATTATTTTGCCCTGTTCTAGTCTTATTCCCAGATCTCAAGATTCCCAGAAGAGCTCAAGGAATTGCCTATCCAATGTAGTGAGACAAAAGAGTTTCTAATACATGAACCTGGTTTGAATCACAATCCATTTTCACTGCACAGGGCAGAATATGGACTATGCTTCTAGGGGATCAGGGGATCGGAATGCTTATACACAGGCAGATTCTGGGGTTTCAGGGTTACATGACAGGGAAGGTGATAAGGAAGGCATCTCTCAAACACAATACCATTTGTTTAGGCAGTGGATGGGATCACACAACTGGGGAGGGAAGCTATTTTTAGCCTTTATGGTGCTGTCAGGGACTAGTGTTTTTATAAACTGGCCATGTAGAGTGAAAAATTATAAAGACCGTTTTATAAAATATATACAGGCTTTTTTTCTTTACCCCTAGACCTGAGCAAAAGAATGCAGGTTCCAGAAAGTGGAACTGAATGTAAGATTTCAGACCTTCACTGTCCCGGGATACATTACATTATCCCTGAGTCAGAGGACACTTGCTAGATTAACATTCCTCAAGCCTCAGGGAAAAGAACCCACCTTTGGGTGGGGAAGGCCCAAAACAGGAAGACACATTCCTGACCACAAAAATGATGCAAGTCATCTAGGTGGGGCTGGGAAACTAGTAGCCACGATGACAGGGCAAGTGACAGGGTAACAACTGAGAAATAGTTGGGCAAAGTGACAGGGCAACAACTGAGAAATAGTTGAACAAGTGACATGGCAAGACCACATTTTTGTGAGGAGTGGGTGTGCAGAGTGTTTTCCACATAACCCTGATTCACTTAGGTTGCATTCCTCGGGTATTCTCTGCTATTTTTATTGTTATATTTCCTTAGCAACCTTTCACCCCCTCCTCACTCTCCAGGTTTGTGGTTTCCCACTTTAAAAACCCTTCTCAGACTGACTGGCTTTGGCAATTCAACTCTGAGTGAACCGAATTGACCTTGGCTAGCCAACTCTCCCTAATAAAACTCTGCTGATTGCATCCAGGTATGGTGTCTTGCAATTTTTGGGTGGCCATGATTTCCTGAGACTTGAGTAAGGGTCTCCCGAGTTCGGGGGTCTTTATTCACAGCTCTCTAGGAATGCTTAGTTGCCCCAAAGCATGGCACTTATCTCCACAAGGATGTTTGGTCTTTTGCTTTTCCCAAGGACAGGGTCCACCTGGACTGTGAAGTGCTTAGCCATCTATCAGAGAGGGTGCCAGTCTTAGTGACACCAGGCTGGGAGTTGTTGCTGTTTATCTGTTCTCCAGCTATCATTTGCTGTTCCTGGGAGGGGGTTCATTAAAGATTGCCACTATGAAATCAGGAGCTGAATTTTGGCACCAGATTGTGCCTCCTCTGAAAGGTCAGGCAGAGGTAAAGAGCAAAAGAAGCAAGGGAGTGCTAAGGTGAGGGGAAGCTGTGAGTGGTGAGAGTGTGGAGGATGGCTGCCCAGCCTCTTCATTAGCACCTATTTTTAGGAAACTTCATTCACCATTAGCACTCATAAAAATAGCAAGAATAAATTTCTCAAAAATGAAAATAGCCATATGTTAAATAATAGAAGTATACTTTATGTTATGATTGTGTATAAACACACATGACACAATTTTGAAAATATATTTCACAGAATAGTACCGTTATACTGCTTAAGATAAATATTATCACTTTGTCATCTTTCCTGGTTTCACGTAGAATTATTATAACAGGAATACTGAAAACCACATGTTTATAGCAGATGTGATATTGCCCCCAATGGAGCAAACATGTGTATTTGAAGGCAAGGTAAACTCAGACAATATAATGGCTTATGGCTCTCCAAAGCATCATACCATATAAATAGGTATATGGTGTAACTCTGGTATTAAAGTTCATGCTTACATGAACAATAAAAAATATGTCTGAATATCTCCTTATGGAATAACAGGGGTTGGGTTAGGGGAGTTGAAGATCACACAGCAAACTAACCTTCAGTTTTCAAAATACTTTGTGTATTCAATAGGAAAAAACAAATGCGCCTATTATTTATACTGCTAGGAGGCAAATGAGACCAAAGTGTGAGGGGGCAGAAGCCCATGGAACATTTGTTCAGATCTCAGAATACATTGGCCCTAATCTATTTTTCCTGTGAGATTATGATTCAAAGTGCCTCTATGAACCCACTAACTAACCTATCCTTTATATGCCTGAAACAAAACATTCACTGACCCAAGAAATAAGAGTTTACATCTATCTCTACTTAGAGAAGAGGGAAACTATTGCTAATAATTACTATCAGCAATAAGAAGTTTAAATATTTGTTTATATATTTTATAAAGGTTCAAATGAGAGTAATTCTAAAGATAAAAATTGACCATAAAATTATAAAATCTCCTAATTTCACTTGAGAAGAAGATAGTAGACAAATCTCATTTCATATACTACATTTAATTAAGACAACTTGATGAATCTGTCCCATTTGTCAACATCTTTTTCCATTTCTCTATTATTCTCCTACTTGCTTCTGCTCCTGCATTCCCACTGTAGAAGACTCAAGCAGGGAGCACCATAGGGAAGGAACTCAGAGAATAATAATATCAGGTCAGAAAATAATCTAGCTTTTAAACAAGATTTTTCTCTACTAAGTATAGAATCCATTAATGTAAAAGATGGTTTGCATTCGTGAAATATATTTGGATCTACATAACTGTTTATGACTAGAAATGACTATGATGTTGGAGCCATGTTCCTGCTTCATAGTGTCCATCAGTCCTATTATCAGTTCTCAGAAATCTCCAATTATGACAGCAGATGGGCCACGAGCCCCTGGAGGATAAGGCATCATACATACCAGTGTTCATCCTCTAAATATATTGTTAAGATGCTTACGTTAGTTAGTTGCAAAATGCAAATGTTCCTGCAGTTTAGCTGCCACAGGTGTGATTAAGTCTCTATTCATGAACTGGGAAGGAAGGAAGGAAGGACATGAGGTCAAACTGAACCATACTTCTGCTGAGTTCTGAGAATAACAAAAGGCCTGAGGCAGAGCTATTCAGAGGACTAACTGACACCACAGCAGGGGGAATACCAATGGGCCATAAGAGAATTTGGTCTCCTTAGTCAGAAAAAATGTGTATCTTGACATGGATGTTTATGAGGAAGTACATTGTTGTCTGCAAGACACATTGAGATGAAAGTGTGTAACAAATAGACTATTTTCTGTGAAGTGTGTTTGTCTGACTTTTGTTTAAAGTTTTAATATGTGTCAGTCACAGATGGACATTTTGAAGTATTGAAGTTAATTGATTCTGCTCTAAAGTAATGTCTAGTGCAATGTTAAGAATGGCTCATGATATCCTGATTCAAGGTGATAAAGCATCTTGCTTTTAGTTATAAAGGTACAGATATTTTATTCAGTAAATCAGTTTATCTTGTATGATACAATATGGTTTATAAAGAAATCTAGTGCAATTTTTTAAAAAGATTTCATGAATTTAATACTGGAAATATCATAAAAATAAAGGTGAAGGGAAAAAACAAATGCAGATATACAGTGATGAATCCTCAAGTCTTATTTCCATAATACTGATGTTAATTATTATGACAATTCAGAATTTTCTCTCTGTGTTTTGTTCAATGTTTCATGTTCTATGAAATGTGTGACTCATTTTACCAAATTGAGGGTAGAGCATATGAGTGAAGGACAGAAAATCTAGATAACCACATTTTCTTTGGGCTGGAAATTCCTTATGAGATAGGATACAACTAATAGCAAAGCCCTGAGATGTATCATGATCCTGCCTTCACATGCCTTTGAAGAAATTACAAACATGGGACTTGCTTTTAGTTTTTTTGAATGATTTAATTTTTCTAGCCAGTAAGGTTTTTTTTTCTGATTTATAACTGACCAGATATTTCAGATATTAGAATGTGTTTGTTATAGTATCATTGAGTTATTGAAAATTCCTTGAAAGACATATCCACCCTTTTCAACTACTTTGGCTCACAAAATTAGCTAATAATGCTGGGTTTGAAAGACATAGAAAACATAAAAAAGTATAGAAAGTTTTTATGACCCCCTAGACCTGAGCAAAAAAATGCAGGTTCACTAGTTCAAAGAAGCCGAACTAGATATAAGATTTTAGGCCTTCACTGCCCCAGGTTACATTCCACATTCCATTCCAGGAGGGGTACATTATCCCTGAGTCAGAGGACACCTGCTGAATTAACATTCAAGAGAGGAAGGGAGGGACTAATTAACATTCCTTAGACCTCAGGAAAGAGAACCCACCTATGGGTGGGGAAGGCCCAAAGCAGAAAGACACATTCCCGACCACAAAGAAAGATACAAGTCATCTGGGTGGTTCCAGGAACTAACTGACTTTCCACTGTTTTTATGTTTCCTTGGTTACCCCTTCACCCCCTCCCCCATTTGTGGGTTCCCCTATATAAGACCATCCCTGACCAGGCTGTCTTGTCAATTCCTCTGCCCCTGCATGGGATACAAATTGACCATCAGTCAACTGATCCTGAAATATACCTCTTGCTGTTGAATCAAGAATGGTGTCTTGTGAGTTATTGGGTGGCCAAGAATTCCTGAGGCTTGAGTGATGTCCTCCCTTCTTTGGGGGGGGAGGGTATTATAGGTTCAAGGGAGTAGCAGCATTTTCCAATAAGTTGCTTTCCAGAAAATATTCATACTTGCTGTCTATCAGTTAATTTGAAGGGAAAATATTACTGTAGACTTATTTAAATAATAATAATAAACCTTAAATTACATACAAACTTTAAGAAAATGCTCTATTCATTCTGTTTAAAACCTCAGGTCATCTCAGATTAAGAAATTATGAATACTAGAACATACTTTTGTAGGGACCAAATGTAGGAATTTCAAGTCTTAGTTCAAACTTAAAATTTACTGTCCCAGGACACATTCCAGAAGGAGCATATTCCTTAGTCAGAGGACACTTGCTGGATTAACATTCAGAGGAAGAAGGGAGAGGATGATTAACATTCAAAGAAAGAAGGGAGAGGCTGATTAACATTCCTTAGACCACAGGGGAGAGAACCCACTTGCAGATGAGGAAGGTCCAGAGCATGTAGACACATTCCAGGAGAGGGGCCCAGGATTGGAGTTGGTCAGGAAGCCAGGCCCTTAACGTAATAAACCTGGGCAAAAGGAAGACACTCATTGTCATAAAAATAATGTGTGAATCTGAGTCACCTAGAGACCGGACCTAGAAAGGTCAGTCTTTGTGGTTGCCCTCATGAACTCTGTATAAAGACTGTTCCCAGCTTTGGCTTGGGGTTTCTCTTGCCTGCATGCAAGGGATCCCAGTACACTGGTTATTATCATTAAACCTCATGTTTTTGCAGAGAATCCCCTGTCTGTGCATGCTTCTGTGGGAGCACAGCCCCCAGTTTTGGATCTTTGGGTCCAATACTTTTAATTTTAAATTCATACAAAAATCTCATTTTCTGCCAATTTGAAGGTCTTTTTTTCTTGGCTTATTCTGTAATGGATTACTGTGTGTCCTATTTTTATATTCTGGTTTGTGTGGACAATGCTTCAATACATTGTGATAGCTGACAAGCACTAAGTAAATTTCAATAAATTATGAAAGGCTTCATTCTCTCAGCTCCGAAAAAATACTCTTGATATCTCAGATAAAGGCAAAATGAGGTGTTTAAAAATAAACATCTACAATTTTAATATTAATCTCATTTTCTCCATTTACTATCAGTTGTTATGTACTAAGAAGCAAACTGTATAAATATTTTCTAAACTCTTAAAGGCCTAATTTTCCACAGTACCCCAAAAGTAAACTTAATAGTTTAAACTAATATTTCATTGGAAACTCATCTGCCAACCTTATAATGCTGGGAATTACAGTCTGTTTTGATAATATTGGGCATTTGGTCTGTTGCCACTAAAAGATTATGATTTCTTTGATGTTACCTTAAAAGAATTTTTTCTATTGGTCTATAAATTTCCCACAGTTATTAGAATGGTATAGATGTTGTACGTGGTCCTCATGTTTAATTCTGAAACTTTGAGACTAAGATGAAATTGATTTTGGGATGATGTGTAGGTGACTGATGAACATCGGCACATCTAAGAACAAATCAAGCCAGCTTCTGCAGTCCTCTTACATAATTCAGATCATCAATGTGAACTTTTTAAAATTAGTATTTTTCCAACATAATATTTTCATCTATTTTTTTGAGATTTCACATCATGTACACTATCCCACTCATTCCCCACTCTTTCTCTGTCTGATCCACAAACCTGGAGACCACACCCCAAAACAGTAAAGTGAAAATAAAATTAAAATCAAATCAAGTCCAATTTGTGTTATCTATACTCACTGGAGCATGGTCAAACTCTCAGTAGCCTGCCCTTTAAATGGATCTGAGAGAGAACTGAGTTCTCTGTGTCTACTCCTTCATTATTCCAACCCTCCCCTGACCTGTTATAGTGCTAGCGCAGAAATGCCCATCCTATCTATGACAACCATGAAACTCTCAACTTTAAAAATGAATTCTTTAGGATTGAGATTATAATTACACCATTTTCTTTTTTCTTTCCTCATTTCAATTCCTTCCAAGATGGGGTCATTTTTTTTTTCTGTTTCAAATCCATGCTCCTTCACTTTTACTAGTTATTACATGTGCATATATTCCTGAATACATAAGTATGAAGGGCTCAGTCTGTATAATGTCACTTGTTTTCAGGGCTGAAGACTTAGCACTGGCTAACTACTGATGATTCTTTTTCTGGGGAAGATGATTTCTCTCACTCTCATCATTCTTTAGTTGTCTGTCGTTCTTTTTGTGTGGTTGAGGCTTACTGGTTCTTACCCAGTTCACATGTTTATGAGTGTCATTCATGTTTAGCTGCTGTTTAGGCAGTCATTTTAGTGAGAATTTATTGATGTAGCTTCTGAAATTACTAGAAGACAGAATTTCACTGGCACTGGAAAATCCCTGTTTCTCTGGTTCTTACAATTTTTAAAAATTTGTCGTTTCACAAACAGTACACAATGTAACCATATATACTATATGACATTTGGAGATCGGCTCTCCATTGAATGCCACTCCTTGGAGAGTCAATCAAAAAGTAATGTGTATCAAATGGATTATGCCAATTTTTAATTAGTGGTACTTATTGCTGAGTGATATATATATATATATATATATATATATATATATATATATATATATGTCATTTATTTTCAGCTTTCATCCATTGCAGCACACCTGTTCAGTTGCTATTTTTGTTCCTTAAATAAAGCTGTTGTGATGATGACATGACTGTAATTGTGTCTGTGATTTCTTTCTACTCTTTCTGTGTAGAAGTTAACTTCACTATGGTTTCTCTGCATTTATCTAGCACTTCAATGTTCTTTATAGAGTTAAAATTTTACTTGTGTTCCTACAGCATGATTCTTCAGTTGAAGTACATATGTGGTACCATGGGGCCAGGAATTGTGCTTGCTTTCTTCATCATAGGTGTTCTAGTGCCTCAATCTGAGCCGAGTGCTCTTCCTCCCAAATTTCCCCTGTGGAAACCTAATGTCCAATTTCATGGCAACTGCACTATAGTAATTAAGTAATGAGGATGGACTTAATGATTTGTCTGATGGAGGAGTGCATTTAAAAGGAGGAGTACAAGAAAGCTTTCTCGTTTCTCTGTCGCTACCCACATCCAACCAGTGGAATAAGGCAATATTCTTCTTCAAGCGGTTTATTCAGCTATCCCTGTACAGCGAGCTTCTTCTCTCTCCTCTCTTTCTCTCTTCTTCTTGCATCCCCTTATAAACATTGCCTTGATCCTATCAGTAGCTGCCACGAAGTCACTGCTAATTGGCCACTCTCAATGATGCGAGGTGGGGTGATCGGGTAACCACACCTCTCAGCGCATACAACTCCATATATGGAGTTGTCTTTTTTCTCAAGCAATGCCTATGCCAAGCGCCACCTTGTAATTGTGAGAGCAGAGCCGCTTCCCACCTTTCTCTTTTCTCTGCCATAGGAGGATGCAAAAGAAAAGTGTTATGTCAAAACCAGCACAAGGGTTTTCACAAGATTCTAACCATGTTCACATACTCTTCTTAAACTTAACTGCCACACCAAACTATGAGAAAGAACATTTGCATTTGTGATCCCAAGTTATGACTCTAGGATCTAGCTCACTATATGACTGATTGAGATTTATATATATCCTAGATATTTATGAAATGAGCTGTTGATTCAATAAACCTATTACTTTAATATATGAGATATACACATTATCTTTCTAGTCTTAACAACATTGTTGAATTAAATCATTCATATTCTGCAGATGACAAAAAGCATTTATTCAAGTCCCTGTGTTAAAAAGCAAAGCAAGGGAAATTCTAACACATACTTATCTGAGAATCAAACCCCTGTTCTAGTCACTGAACAACCCTGTCTTACAGTTATAAAATCAATGTCCCCTTTGTACAAAAGAACAGTTCCCATGTAATCACAGGGAAGCCACTGTGGCAAAATGCTTTATTTAACTGCTAACTCACTACAGTGATATGATAAAATGAAAACCAACCTGCTGCCGTTTGTCTTATGATCAACCACATGAAGAAAGCACTGTGTAATTTGCAGTATGCAGGTGTATGATTCTCTATTTAATAAGACACAAATAAGCCTGGACATATTTGGTAATTACTGTGTTAATACAGAGTAATTACACAGCCATTTCTTTTCCTGCAAATTATATGGTTTTGCTTAGAATTACCATAAAAATGAAAAAGTTGTAGTTGCCAGCAAATGATTGCCTTATAATTACAAAATAATTGCATAGTTATTTAGGCTTAGAAATATAAAGCATGGGACAAAATCCATATATTTCTTGTCATCATGGTCAAGGTCCAAAGCTATCAGTCATTTTAGGAATTACCCTTAAGACTTTCTAAAATTCTGAAAAACTTTAACTTCTCTTGGAAGGAAAAAAATATGTCACAAGAGAGATGGCCTCCCTCATTAAACTAGAATTTTCAGTGACCCCCAAAGCTATTTCACTGTACAAATTAAGTCAGCAGTGGTACTAACAGAATTCTTCTATCGACTTCTGTCTGGTTATGCTTACTCAGGCAGAAACTGGGTTATCTAACGGTGTCTTCATACACTGAGTCATGTCGCAGAGTCAATTTGCAATATGGTAATTGTGCCAATCACTAACTTATTCAACCTCTGTGTCACTTAAAATATTATCTGTTTCCTTTTAATACTGTATTTATTACTCCTGTTTTTACTACTGGAGTATTATGGCACCTGAATGCTACATATTTCATGTAAAATGATACTTATGATGTCCAATTCTGTTGTTTAAGGTATTTGGCATAACAGTTTCTATAAAGAAAATTGAGAGACATACAGAGAGAGAGAGAGAGAGACAGAGACAGAGTAGAGTGACTGGAAAGATGGCTCAGTGGGTAAGAACACTTGTTCTTGCAGAAGAAACCAGGTTTTTATCTCAGAACCAACAAAGAAGCTCCAAATCATCCATAGCTTCACCTCCAGATGGATATCTAACATCATCTTCTGACCACTGTGGGTTCCAGGCACACACCTGTTATACAGACATACATTCAAGGAGAACAGACACGTAAAAATATGTAGTTAAAAGCTAATAAATTACAAACTACAGCAAAAATCAGGTGAACCTCAAAACTTAAGATATCTGGTGAGCATATTTAATTACTTTTATGCTGATATGATGCAATTTTTTATAGGTCACACAATAAAAATATTTAAAATATAAATTTATTAATCAAAAGAAATTGGTTACTCTAAAGTACTTTCAGCTTTCTTAATAAAAAACACAATATAGAGTCATCATCCTATGCATAATTAAGTAGTATGTTATGTTTTATTAAGTAAAGATACTCTTATAAAGCAAAGATGTTAATTAGCAACATTTAAACAACAACCTGTGGAAAAATAGAACATATTTGTACTCAGTAAAGAGTTAATATGCAGAATATATAAGGAACTCAAAAAGCTGAACATCGTCACATGTAAATCTATTAGAAATCGACTTTGTGACAATACACTCCTCAAAACTAGAATGTAAATATACAACCACTATTTTTAAAGGCCTGATCTTATTAGTCATCATGGAAATGCAATGAAAAACACAAGTACATATTTTCAAGTACATATTTTCATACACCTGTTGGAATGGATACCTCAAAATGACAACAAATTCTCTTGAGAAGATAAGAGAAAGAAAAACTTGTATATATGATTGGCCCAATGTACATCAATACATTGGAAAGTACTATGAAGTTTCTTTAGAAATCTAAAATTATAACCACTGTAGGACTCACTATTCTCAAAATTGGGCATATATTCACAAGAGGTAAGATTGTTATGCATAAAAGATGTCCATGATAGAACATTTAATGATGACTAAAATTGTAATCTATAAAGATGTCTATTGGTAGGTAAATTACATAACATTAAATATGAACATTGTTGTTTTTATAAAAAAAGATAAAGAGAGAGGGGATATGTTTTGGTGTAGGTGTAGTCAGGTATGGGGGAAGTGCATACCTTGGCAGGCTCATGCTGAGGCATTCCTTCTTCCTGAAAGACTAGCTACAAGATGATATAGTATAGAATAGAATTTATTCAAGGCATGAGGAGGGGAGTTGAGAGGGTAGTAGAGACAGAGAAAGCAGAAAGAGAAAGAAAGAGTAGAAATGAGGAGGTAAATGGGGGCAAATGGGGGAAGGGGTGAGGAGCTGGAGCAAGAAGGCAAGAGGAAGAGAGAGCACAGGGGGCAAGCAGCCCCTTTTATAGTGAGTCAAGCATACCTAGTTGTTGCAGGTAACTGTAGGGTGGAGCTTAAAAATCCTAACATTTGAGGCTGGAGAGATGGCTTAGCTGTTAAGAGCACTGGCTGCTTTTCCAAAGGTCCTGAGATCAATCCCAGAAACCACATGGTCACAAACATCTGTAATGGTGTCTGATACCCTCTTCTAGTGTGTCTAAATACAGCTACAATGTACTCACAAATAAAATAAATAAATATTTAAAAAATGCTAACATTTCCCCATTTTGGTTTAATTAAAAAAGAAAAAATTAAAAAGAGATGATGGTGGAGCAGTAACCATGTAGAGATATTGTTTTTTGCTTACTGTGTATTAGACCAGGACATCCCAGGAAGTAGCGACAGAGCAAGGAAGACTAACCCATGGCTGAGAAATCTAGGACACAATAAAACCAAACCTAAGGATAATATGTATAGAAGAGAGTGAAGATTCCCAACTTAAAGGGCCAATAAATATCTTCAACAAAATTAAAGAAGAAAACTTTAATAACCTAAAGAAAGAGATGCCCATGAACATACAAGAAGCCTACACAACCCCAAATAGATTGGATCAGAAAAGAAATTCCTTCTGTCACATAATGATCTAAACATAAAATTCACAAAACAAAGATAGAATATTAAAAGCAGTAAGGGAAAAAGGTCAAGTAACATATGAAGGCAGACCTACTAGAATTACACCAGACTTCTCAAAAGAAATGATGAAAAGTAGAAGCTCCTGGGCAGATGTCATACAGACCCTAAGAGAACACAAATGCCAGCCCAGTGTATTATACCCAGCAAAACTTTCAATTACTGTAGATGGGGAAACCAAGATATTCCATGACAAATTCAAATTTACACAATATCTTTCCAGGAATCCAGTCCTACAAAGAATAATAGAGGGAAATCTCCAACACAAGAAGGAAAACTACACCACAGAAAAACCAAGAAAGTAATCTTTCAAAAAACCCAAAAGAAGATAGCCCCACAAATATATTTCCACCTATAACAACAAAAATAACAGGAAGCAACACTCACTTTTCCTTAATATTTATGAACTCAATTCCCCAATAAAAAGACATAGACTAACAGACTGGTTATGTAAATAGGACCCAGCATTTTGCTGCATAAAAGAAACACACCTTTGTGACAAAGACAGACATTACCTTAGAGAAAAGGCTAGAAAAAAATTTCCAAGCAAATGGTCTCGAGAAACAAGTTGGAGTAGCCATTCTAATATGGAATAAAACTGACTTTCAACCAAAAGTTATCAAGTTGGAGTAGCCATTCTAATATGGAATAAAACTGACTTTCAACCAAAAGTTATCAAAGAAAGATAAGGAAGGACTTCATACTCATCAAAGGAAATATCTACCAAGATGAACCCTCAATTCTGAACATCTATGCTCCAAATGCAAGGGCACCAACATTCATAAAAGGAACTTTACTAAAGATCAAAGCACACACTGTACCTCACACAATTATAGTGAGAGTCTTCAACACCTCACTCTCTACCAATGGACAGGTAATAGAAACAGAAACTAAACAGAGACACAGTAAAACTAACAGAAGTTATAAACCAAATCGATATAACAGATATCTATAGAACATTTCATCCTAAAACAAAAGAATATACCTTCTTCTCAGCACCTCATGGTATCTTCTGCAAAATGGACCATATAATTGGTCACAAAACCAACCTCAAGAGATACAAGAAGACTGAAATAATCCCATGAATCCTATCAAATTACCATGAACTAAGGCTGGTATTCAACA